>NC_133486.1:5535203-5567689 GCF_025370935.1 Choristoneura fumiferana
TATCCATCTTAGGCCTCTAGGTTGGCAACGCATCTGCAATCCCCATGGTGTTGCAGGTGTCTATGGGCGGTAGTGATCTCTTAACATCAGGAGACCCACTTGCTCGTTTTCCATCCAGTCGAAAAAAAAACATTCAGAAAACAAATTTGACTAGATTATATAAAAAAAAAAACATAGGAACACGTCCAAAGCATAAGTATTTTCGGTCCAAGCTGCAGTTGTCTCTATCGCGCTCTGCTCGGGGTTGTTCGGGCACTGCGCTCTGCGCACTACATTCTGTCTGTGTATTGTAAGTTCCTCTTTCAGATATTTTCTACTTTTTATTTAAGTACTGTACCATAATAAAATTAGGGTTCCATACCCGAAGAGTGACAAACAGGACCCTATTTATGTCGCCACATTGTCTGTATGTCTGTTTGTCTCAGGGCTGTATCACAGGAACCGTAATAGATAGACAGATGAAATGTATTCATAAATAATAATGTATTTCTAATGCCGCTATAACAACAAATGTTTATGTAAAAAAAAACCATTAAAGCTTTTTCGCTGACTGTACTTGCATTGTCATCCTACTTTCATTTTATATACATACCAAATTTCAAATCAATCCAACTACTGAAAATGGGTCAAAATGAACTTGCAAGATTTGACAGCAAAAACAACAACAACAAACAAAAAGCTTGTAAAAATGAAATATACGTAAATAAAGGTACAAATAAAGTAGAGGTACTAAATTAGATGAATATATATATATTTAATACAGATATTTAAATAGTGTTCATAATAATTATAAACACTGAGCGAAAATCGCGAACGATTCATCTGTGCTGTTTGTAGCTCGCGCTCTATAACTGTGTAGTGTACATTTTGCCTAAAGAATGACAAGTTCCTATTTAGCACTCGGTGGAACCCTGTCGCAGGGAGCCTCTGCTGTCGTTATCAAGTTTTTTTGATAAGTGCGGAAAATGCCGACTGTGACAGGATTCTACCGAGTGCTAAATAGGAACTTGTCAAGCTCTAATTGCTATATTAATCAGATAGGCGCTTTTTGCTCATTCCTCATCCCAGCCTATATCCGTCCTACTGGTGGGCACAGGCATCCTCTCAGAATGAGACAGCTTGGGCCGTAGTTCCCACACGGGCTCAGTGTGGATTGGGAACTTCACACACACCAATGAATTGCTTCGCAGGTGTCTGCAGTTTTCCTCAAGGTGTTATCTTTAAACGTAAGCTCGTGGTAAATTTGAAATGTAATTTCACACATGAATTCTGAGAGGTGCGAGTCGAGGTTTGAATTGAGTGGTGGGATGTACCTATATTTGCCAAGTTTTGGGCCCATATCACAATAAGAAGTGGGTAAAACTCAAGGCAAGGCAAGGCAAGATTTTGTTAGGCACCTTTCCAGAGTCGGATGACCCATTTCAATTCACATTACGTTAGAAAAAGTATCTGCTAAATATACTGACTTTTCTTAGTGCATTAGGATTTTATAAAGGGTATTCCTTTAAGAGAAGTCGGATCTCTTCGTTCCATTCTCCATACAAACGTAGTCCCGGTGTCATTTGAAAACTAGGCAACAGAACTAGATGATATTTTGTAACTATGGACTAGACGTAATTATCTATGCCTGTGGTTTTTCAGATTTTCATATAAATGCGTAATATCAGAATAACAGGAGCTCAAAAGTCGACAAAAAAAAGATGTCAACTTTGCACGACAGGCATAGAAAATATAATGAGTATCTTGATTGTAAAATATCATTGATTTCTGTGCTATACTTTTCGTATAATATGAGAAAAATGAAACCCAAAATTGTTGGGAAGTGGATATTTGTAGTTAGCCTAGGGCGGTTAGAACTCTAAATCAGGCACTTGGTAGCTGACCGACTTACTATGGAAAGGCGAGAAAAATCGTTTTTCGACCTATGATCCTTGGAGAAATTTGTTCAGTTTAAGCGAAATTATCACCTGTTTAAGTAAAATATCATACTGTTTGGTACCATCTCTGTATAGGTAGAGTCATTCACGATGACGCGTGTCTAATTTTGTCAAAATCACGAGTCCTCGTGAATGGCACTAGGTGTAATACCACAATGGATACTCGTACCTTTTCAACCAGCCACGCCTCAGACCTGAGGCCTTATTGTCTAAGGCGCGAGCTCATGCTATTGCTTTCACCATCTCTTTCTACCCTCATCCTTTACCACATGACAGAAAGAAACGGTGAAAATAATTATGATTCCGAGTGCGTTAGACAAGAAGGCTGAGTGCATTAAGTGAAGTTCCTATGTTCCCCAATTAAGACCGTCTTTACATCGCTCCAGGAAGTCAGGGTTCCACCAGCGCCTAAAGTCCAGTATACTTCGCGCTTCAAGCATGGTCTGGTTGTTCAGAGCTGCACACAACCCGCATATATTCTTGGGCCGGTGGTAGGAGTAGTGGTTCTTCCACCTGAAAAAGTCGCGGTAGGCTACCGGGGTCTTGATGAGATGCGCCATGAGGGAAGCCAGCTCTTCAGGCTTATACTTCCTGGCGTCAAGGTATGATCCGGGTGGCAAAAATCTATGGAAGCAGAAGAAAGAGAGAAACAAATATTCGTGATAACGTGGGACAAAAAAAGGAAAAAAAAAGAATAAGATAAATAGGTGACAAACGTTTAAGACCATAATTATATATTAACAAATACATTATAGAAAGTATCTAGGTTTATTTTACAAATTTGTTTTAGAAAGATTTATTTAACCTAATTAACTTGTTAGGTTAACCAGGCACAGGGTGATAATAAATTGGGTTAAAAATGTCTGTTCCTAAGACTGCGAGAAACAGCCAACGGGTCCTAAGCATAGTAATAATAATAGGATACTGTTTGCATCCTTACGACATCCTAAAGACAGGAAAATAGGTAAATGGCGTAAAACTGAGATAACAGATGGTAAACCGAGCATTACTAAATATTATAGAAAAGTCGAATAACCTGGAATAATTCGCTCCGCCGTAGAGAATGGGTACAACATCGCCCATTAATGCTGTGATCACTTTTTCCGTGATATAGTCTTCTGCGAACGAATTCTCAAATGCTAAATAAAAGTAGTAGGTATTCCTTAATAGATCATCGCACGAACGATTCCTTTTTGGACACTCCAATGCCCCACATTTACCATACACGTCTAAGTCTAAATTGAGTTTATTCAACTCGTACTTCAGACTTTTAGTGTAATTCTCTCGCTTGCTTCTAGTATGACAATGTGAAACAAACCACGCGGCAGCCTTAGTTCTTCCGTTAAATATTTGCAACGATTTCAAATCATTGAATTCAGACATGTTTTCCACCCAAGTCAAATCAACCTTTGGTCCAATTTTGTCACCATTCATATTCTTAATAACCATATACGAGAAACTTATATCAGAGTTCAACTTATATGTTGCAGTCCAGTTGAAGTATCCATCATATAGTGAGTTGCAGATTGGCTGGCTGTCGGAAGATTCTGTGTTCAAGAAAATATATTTCTGGTGGTACCATCTACCGGCTGGAAGATCCCGCTCTTTCACACGCTTAAGACTCTGTCCATTGAAGATTATAGCATCGAATTTAGATAATTCGAATCCAAACTTGTATCTATTCTGAGTAAGATGGCAGTTAGTGAAGCGGCAATTGCTTTCTTCAAATTCCAGCTGTTCTTTCTGCCAAATTGTAAAAGGCTCGATGGGCCACCGACCAGTTGGTACCCACTCTAGAATGTATTTGACCCTTGGTGTTCTTGCTTTCAGTACTAGATTAATACATATGAGCGTACATAAAACACTCGTTATAAGTAATAGTTTTTTTACAGCCAAACCTTTCTTAGTTAGCAGAGATCGCAATTGGAATAAAAACATTTTGATTCCAAGAAAAGATGACTAGGAGTTGAAGGATAGGACACTGACAGTTAATGTTGTCAGTCAAAACTTTCCAAAGACACCAGAATTTACCGAAAACGGCTGATTAAGGAGTTAGTCCCTGTTTATATTTTTCTTCGTCGGATACTCTTAATAGAGCAGTCGTGGTCACGTTGCATGTCGAAAAATTCTTCGCCAGTTGTCCCTGGCTGTCGCTTCTGTGGCGCAAATGTTGAGAAGAGTAATTTGTTAGGGTTTTTATCTGGTCCAGCTCAGCGCATGGGAGAACGTCGTTTTGATCTTTTCTCATTGACTCTTCCCTGCACCACAAGTCACTCTATAGAGTGCTCCCTACGTCGAGTCACATATCCAAAATATCGGAGGATACGAGATCTCACTATAGATGATAGACTCTTTACATTATTTCAGTGCAATCGTTCCAGTAGCTTGATGAGTCTAAAGCGGCGTCGTTCATCTAACGCGGTCGCCGAACTTGTTTCAAACTACTTAGGCTGACGAACGTCGTCTTATACTACCGTGTTCTTTACACGCATGCGGCGAACGACTTACTCGTAGTGTATTTAATTGCCGCTTCATAAGGCTAACTATTTTCGCTCTTTTAGAATCCAGATGTTCCTGCACTCCGACTTCTGGCCGGAGTGTGTAGTCTTCCGTCGCTTTAGGGAAGCAAAGAGAAAAGTATTTAAATAACTCTTTTTTTGTACGTCTTTTTGCATTTTTATGTTTTTTTTTTGTATAATTTGAATTTTACAGCGCATTAGTTTTTACTGTAATGCTGTAATTTTTTATTGACAAATAAATAATAATAATGAGACTGCGGTGCTCGATCGACCTCGTCGAACTCGTTGGGATTGCGACCCCGTAATGTATCGCTATTGGAACGATTTTATTGGATTAATGTAAACATGGTCTTAGGGTGTTAAAGGACGATAAAATAAAATAAATAAATATCATGGGACACCTGACACCAATTGACCTAGTACCAGTAGTATGGATACTAGGCAACGGATAAACATACTTATATAGATATATACATACTTAAATACATATTGAACATCCAAGACCCGAGAACAAACATTCGTATTATTCATATAAATATCTGCTCCGGCCGGGAATCGGACCCGGGACCTCAAGCTTCGTAGTCAGGTTCTCTACCCACTTGGCCATCCGGTCGTCAAACAAAAAGAAAGAAACCAAGTTCTGAAGACTGTTGTCACGTGCAAATCGTGCCACACTATTATCGACCTTCTCCTTAAGGTCACTGGCAGAATACCAGCGCTGCGGCTTTCGCAGCTTCATGCTGAGCCAGCACCCTTCTTGCAGAACACATGGCTTTCATACATAATCCAGTTTTATCGAACAGTTTTACTTGTTTTCTTCCATTTCTTTTTCCAGATTTGTTATGCGTACGTTGACGTTTATAAGTGTTTTTCTGTATGTGTGCCTGTTTTGAAAAATAAAGTCTCATCTTATCTTATCTAATATGAACCAAAGTGCCAACCGATTGTAAAATGTATAGGCCAATCACAAGAGCTGGCACGAATGGATTAAACGAAAGTAATGTCACTTAGACATATATTGTTTGTAGGAACATGACAGATGCATCACAATTTTCATGTTTGTGTGAATTGTATTCAAATAGCTAACACACAGATACTTTCATTCATTCATTCAATCCATTCGTGCCAGCTCTTGTGAATCGAAATGTCACTTGTACCAAAGACCTATAAAATGACAAATAATTAAAACATATCGTACTCGCAATTTGAACTGAACGACATTAGTTCAGCAACTTTTAAAAATGGAGTCTTTCGTCATCATCTTTTCAGCCCCAGGACGTCCACTGTTGGACATAGGCCTGCCCTATAGAAGATGACTATCACCACAACTGAGGCTGAACACCCCAAATGGTATAAATAAACCAATTACACCGTTACACTGTTTTACACCTTTTAGGGTGGAAACCCTAGGGTAGGGGAAGGCATGGGATCCAAGCGTGAAAGAACTCTACGAAGACATTTCATTATATTTGATCAAATAAGCGCTATGTCAGGCAGCGCTGAAACTGAGCCAACTTAACCAGAGCTCATCTTCATAGCAAACATGATGCATGGTGCACGGTTGTGTTGCTCTGAAGATGAGCTCCGGTTGAGCTTGGTGAGTGATAGATGGGTTGGGTTGTGTGTGTTCTTACAGTGTGGAGGTGGAGGAACTGCATGAACACGCATATCTTGCATACACGTAGCTATCATAAGGTCGCGGGTGAGCAAAGTAATTCTTTTAGTTCATTGATGTGGACTCCGCAAAGTAACGCCTGATTCAATAAATCATTAGATCAGTGCTGAATTGAAATTCCGGTACCTAATTTACTAAATTTTCAATAATCCCATGGGAATTCTCAAGAAAACATCGTGGTTTTCCATATTTAGTTATGTAAGTATATAAAACACCCACGCCAAATTTCGTCTTTAATTCTGCCTCTTTTCGTCTTTAAGCTAGAGCAGTCTAGCCCAGGGTTTCCCATTCCTTATTTCGCCGAGCCTCCCCGAACCAAAAATAATATTTTTATGCCCCCCTTAAGTTTCCACAAAAATAAGAAACACATTTTTTGCGATCGAATGGCAATCCGAAACAGTTAATTTACCTACGCGTTCAATAGTTTTTTCATCACACTTGCTCGTAAACAGTGTCATAACATGCAGGCTACCTTGGTTGCAACCCCCCAAATAAAACCCTCGACCTTAATGTGCTTGTCAGCCCGTGGTCGGTAAATGAGCCATTGCGCGTACAAATTTTCTTGTCATGAAGCCCAAGGTCGGTCAATGAGTCCGTGCCCGTACTCATAGTGCTGCGCGCGCTCCTGCAGGACCACATGCACACGCACGTTGCAGCTCGTGCTGCGGGAGGGGGAGGGCGGCGCTGTCAAGAGCGCAGCCTAAGATATTGGCAATATTTGGAAGAATTATATTTTTTCTTTTAAAAATATAAAAAATTTCTTGCAAATGTGATGAAAAACATTGTATGTCGCACGGGCGGTACTAGAATTACGAATATCGACTCATTAAAGCCCTCAGTCTTCGACTTCGGGCTTCTAATAGACTCTCGTTCGTAATTCCTTATTTACCGCCCTTAAGACACAATGTACTATTTTTTGGAAATGCAAACGTACCTATTCCGCCCCCCTGACATTTCTCTACGTCCCACTAGTGGTTGAACGTTGAGTGTGAAGCAGTAACAAACGCACTAATACAAACTAATACAAACACATACATACAAACTTTCGCATTTATAATATTAATAGGATAAAGAATTCAACATACTTGTATTTTTTAAGCACTTTCCGGTGATTATTCACAAAATCTTCATTTATTTGGCACATAAACATTTTATAACTCATACGTGTTTCTTTCAACACCTTTCGTTTACTGACGCGCTCTCACTGGATTCAAATATCACCCAATCCTCTGACCTAAAAGTTGTTGACAGAGTTGCGAGAAGTAAAGATGTTTTGAAATACTTTGAAAGGAATTGATGTATTGTAGTATCCGGAAAAATGCCTAATTAAGAAACAAACTGATTTACTAGGAAGATTTGTGTTGATTTATGTGGAAGTGGAAGAGGCTGGGCTTTGTGCCATAAAACGCATGACTGTCGCTCAGTCATTTGTTTGTGTGGTAGCATGTACCCACTCGCAGGGCAGAAGTTGTTAATCTGCGTCGAACTGTCGTATTGAGAGTTTGAGGTAATAATTACTTCTGTTATTATAATTAGACATTGTTCATAAGTCAACAGCTCATTGACTAAATTATGTAGTTCTTGTTATATTGTAGACCTAAGCCTTACCTTTGTCAATTAGGTACTTTTATCATCATCCCAGCCTATATACGTCCCACTGCTGGGCACAGGCCTCCTCTCAGAACAAGAGGGCTTGGGCCATAGTTCCCTCGCGGGCCCAGTGCGGATTGGGAACTTCGCACGCACCATTGAATCGCTTCGCAGGTTTGTGCAGGTTTCCTCACGATGTTTTCCTTCACAGCAAAGCTCGTGGTAAATTTCAAATGTAATTCCGCACATGAATTTTGAAAAACTCAGAGGTGCGAGCCGGGGTTTGAACCCACGACCCTCTGCTTGAGAGGCCACCACAGCTTAAACGCAATAAAAAGTGAAAACGCTGGCAGCTCCGTTGCCCGCCCCGCTGCCTCCCAGCGACCGATTCGCAGCCTAAGTCCCTATAGCATTTGTTTTTCAAAACCTAAACTTGGCAGTGTATCTTATAAGATACACAATTTTAATTTTGTTAGCTGTACAAGAATCTATCGAGGCTTGAATTCAGTACACTGACTCACCTTGTCAAGTTTAGGGTTAAATATAAACTTGAAAAGGGCCGCTACCATAGTGTAAGAAAATGTAAGTTCTTAGACTTTGCCACTACTACAATTTTCTTCGTTTAAATAAAGCTTAAATTAAAAATAAAGCGTTTGCTACGGATTAGCCCGAAACACGTCGAGCTAAACTCGATTTCATACGTGAGTTATCCGGGTCAATATATTTAATATGAGTGAGTCTCACGGTAGTTTCGTTTCTTTACTTCGTAAGTAATGCAGCTTGCTTTATGAGAATGAGAATGAAACAAAATTGAACACACAATAAAACGATACCGTTATTGGAAAGCATGAATATAATTATACATATTTAAATAAATTATTATTACGAGAACACTTTTCATTAGAAGAGGTGCGCCACCATTCTATTGTAAAAATACATGAACTCGTAGGTAGGTACATGTACTTTTAGTACCAAAGTTCGCATGATGTCACAGTGTATAAAGTATGTTTTTTTTTCATTGGTTGCTGATTGGGGGTTCGTAAATAATAGGAGTAGCGTTCTATTTATTACAAAGTAAGACTTTATTTACTTATGACTTTGAGCACAGTAGTTGCATTTGCTAAGTGCAGTTAGTTCTGAAGAAGAATAAAGTTTTTTGGAGCTTTAGAATTTTGTTTTTGCTATATATATTTAAAGTCCTACTTAACACATAGAATGCGACCCGCAGTATAAGCGAATCCCCAATGAACAAAAAAATAAAATCCTTTATCTATATGTATTGACGACCGGATGTCTAAGTGGTTAGAGGACCTGACTACAAAGCTTGAGGTATATGGTATAATATGTTTATCCGTTGCCTAGTGTCCACAGTACAAGCTTTGCTTAGTTTGGGACTAGATCAATTGGTGTCAAGTGTCCCATGATATTTTTTTATTATTTTATTTATTTGTTCATAATGATTATTTTAATTGAATCGTTGCGTACACGCCGAAGTTTTACCGTCCTATGCGACTGGAGATGAAACATGTCAAACAGTGAACCAAGAGTCGCGAGTTGTGACCCCGCGTTAAAAAAGCATCGAATATAAAATCATCCTGTATGCAATAGCGTGATCGGCACGATAATTACACGCCCTTTAATAGTCAAATGTGGAAGCGAGCACACATTTCAGTTAGCTTCGTTACACTAAAAACGTGCGTACAAATGAGTATGGCTGTTTCATTTCGGATTAAAAAAAATGTGGGTGAAATTGGACAAGCAAAATGAACTTAATAAAGGTGAGTAAAACAAAAGCTTAATTTTTTTTAGTTTACTGAAAGACGGTATTGATTAAGTTTAGCTTGCTCTAAAGAACCATTGTCGCGAACTGTTGCGAGAACATCAAAACTGTAAGTAGAAACACATCTTAATGCGTTTTTCTTTTTAATAACCATGCTTACATCACTTTTTTCGCTTCCTTTTGACTGTTCTTGTATCGTCCTCGTCCTCACTCGATGCAATTGCTAATTGTATTGTATTGTATTGTATTGTATTGTATTGTAAAACTCTTTATTGTACATAAAACACATAACCGGTACACCGGAACGTCCCCATATACGCTACCTGACCTTTCTTTCTTCTCCTGTGAAGAAGGGCTACGAAATAGCCCGAAACATGTCCAGCTAAACTCGATTAAAGACGTAAGTTATCCGTTACAATATCTTTAATTAGTCTATTCTAAATATATTTGGGTTATAATAGTTTTAAATCTATCATTTTCACAGAAATATCAAAAAAGTGTAAAATAAAAAAATAAATTTAAAAAATCAAAAAACCGACTGTCTTTAAAAATACTAAAAAGAAGAAAACATGTCTAGTGGGCTAGAACTCTTTTAAGTAGCAACTTAAAGTTCAACAGTCGGGGCCCATTCAAATCGTGACCAGCTCAAAAATTCTTACTACCTAATGGGTCCCGACTGTTGAACTTTAACTTAGCTACTTAACAGAGTTGTACCCAACTAGACTTGTTTTCTTCTTTTTAGTATTTTTTAAAGGCAGTCGGGTTTTTGATTTTATATTTTTTTATTTTTATTTTTATGATCTATTTCTTTGATCCTGCCGCTTGTTCTTTCATTCTATCAGACAAAAATTTTTTTTTTAAATATCACGGGACACTTGACACCTATTGACCTAGTCCCAAACTAAGCAAAGCTTGTACTATGGGTACTAGGCAACGGGTAAACATACTTATAATATAGATAAATAAATAGTTGCACACATATTAAATGCACAAGACCCGAGAACAAATTATTCATGCAAATATCTACCTCGACCGGGAATAGAACCCGGGTCCTCAAGCTTCATACTCAGGTTCTCTAACCACTTGGCTAATTAGACTCCATCATGTAGGCGCTTGCACTATTACAGATTCGTGATAATGTAAATACAAAATATGCTTATTTTCCAGAACAATCTAATTTCGAATATGACTCCGGGATCTTGGCATGAACCTGAAACAGAATATACTTCAGTGCTAAATGTATGGAAATGCTACCTAAGAGGCCTACCTGCTAAGAGGCTACTTGCTAAGAGGTTATTACTCGCCACGAGTATATGTATACTTATTTATATATATCAAAGCCCAGAGAATAAAACAGCAAAAGAGTCAACAGTAGAAAATATAAAATACATATTAATGTGGACACCTGCTATTTTTGACCCTTTCAGTTATTGGAAATGTCATTTTTCCAATTGTTACTTTACCACCCACAGGGATTTTTTCGGTGGTAAGTTAACTAAGTTTGACGCTATAATCTTCTACGGACCCCACTGTTATAGTGTACATGCGTCTGATCTTCCAAAAAAGAGGTCCAATCACCAGAAATATATTTTTTTAAACATGGAATCGTCAGACAACCAGCCGATCTGCGATTCAATACTCGATGGATTTTTCAACTGGACAGCGACGTATAAGTTAAACTCTGATATCAAGTTGCCATATATGCTCATCAGAAATAAAAGTGGCCATATAGTGGGACCAAGTGTTGATATGACTTGGGACAATGACATGCCTGAATACAATGAAACGTCTAAAAATAAAACCAGGGCAGCTGCTTGGTTTGTTTCACATTGCCATACTAGAAGCAAACGAGAAAAGTATGCTGAAAAGCTTGAAAGTGAATTGCACCATCACAATTTAACTTTGGATGTGTATGGTAAATGTGGAAACTTAAGCTGTACGAGAAAACAAGATTCTCAATGCTTTGAGCTACTTAAAAACACCTACTTTTTCTATCTATCATTTGAAAACTCTTTTGCAGAGGACTATATCACAGAGAAAGTGAAAAATGCATTACTCAATGATGTTGTACCGATTGTTTATGGAGCAGCTAATTATTCCAGGTCTGTTAAAAACTTTACCTTCGTCAAATTCCCTGTTTGAAAATAATAACGTGAACCTATTGAAAAAAAATCGCAGAAAACATTACAGTTATTTTTAAAAGAAGCTTATTTTACTCATTGTTTCACTACGGTAAAAAAAATTATTTCTGTTTTCACAGATTTCTGCCACCCGGGTCGTACATTGACGCCAGAAAGCATGAGCCTAAAGAGCTGGCTTCTATCATGGCGCATATCATCAAGACCCCGGCAGCCTACCATGACTTCTTCAGGTGGAAGAGCCTCTACACATACCACCCTGCTAAATACGTATGCAGACTGTGTGCAGTCCTCAACAATCAGACCATGCTTGAAACGCGTACTACATACAAGGAGATGAGACGATGGTGGAATCCTGTTTATAAACAGAGATGCAAAGACAGGACTTGGGGATCTTAGGATATTAATCATTGAAAGGCTTGGAGACTTGGAGAATCGACGAAACAGCATGTATTTACAAGCTTTTTTTTATACAAAGTAAACATAACCAGATGAATACTGCAAATGTATTTATGTACGTGAGACGTTAAAATACAGTGTCGCCAAATTATTCCATTGCAGACTTAGCTTGGCCAGGCTCTATTTTACTTCAACCAGTTTTGATTTTTTTCGAGGAGCATTAATGACAACATCAATGTATTTTACAAGCTTTTATTTAGTTTCACCTGTCCCGTTCCTCTGTCTATTTGTAGTCAAATCTTGCAAGTTAAATTTGACCAATTTTCAGTAGTCAAATTGACTTGAAATTTGAAATACTTACTTATGTACATTGTGTGACAATACAATAATCTGGTAGTGACATCCTGGTAGTCCGGCCAGGATTGTCTCCGTAGGACGGAACTCTTCAACGGTTAATGGTATCGGATATAAATTTGGTATACCAATATAGTTTGGGTGATAATGCAAGTAAAGTTGTCAAAAAGTACAGTCCGCAAAAAAAACTTGTATTAAAAATGTTTCTTTTTTTACCAAAAACTTGCAAGTTAAATTTGATCCACTTGCCGATTTCCGACGAGCTGAAATTTTTCATGCATGTATACATCAGATGACAATGCAATATTATTATGACGTGGAGCTCATCGGATGATGAAGCTGGAAGATGGCCATAAGAACTATGTAATGAAACGACACAAAGCCATTGAGTTTGGGTTCGTTTGATTCGTCTTGACGAGTACTTTGTTGCTAAAAGGAAACCAAGGTCTGATGATGGAGCAGGAAGGGGTCATAGGAACTCGGTTATTAAACGACGCAAGCCAATAGAGTTTGGACTCGTTTTATTCATCTCGACGAGTACTATGGTACTAGATGGTAACCAGGGTCTGATGATGGAGCTGGAAGATTACCATAGGAATTCGGTAATAGAGCGACACAACCCCATCGCGTTTGGGCTCGTTGGATTCGTCTTGTAGAGTGCTTTGGTGCTAGATGGTAGCTAGTGTCTGATGATAGAGCTGGAAAACGCTGTTATGCATACGACTACCCCATAGTAATTTTTTTATCAAAAATACTAAAAAGATAAATATAAGATAAAGTAGAAAAAACTTTAAAAACAAACTTTTATTACTTTTAAATAAAAAAGAACCAAAAAGTTCAATATAATTTAAATCAGAAGATATACCGTTATAAACGTACATTGTATTAAATCTTTGCGTTTTTATCACAGTCCCAATTATTATAAATAAAAGCGTGTTACATTTTAATAGAATAATAAAGAGGAATTTATCATATTTTACATCTTCTTTATTTCTCTTGCTGTCACGATGTAAAACGCTTTTGTTTATAAATTATAAAAACCGAAACTAAACCGAAACCCGGTTTTTTGCCGAAACTCGACCGAAAGGCACTATTTCTAATAACGGATTGTGATAAATAGGCAAAGATTTAATACAATGTACCTATAAAACGGTATATTTCTCATCTGATTTAAATTATTTTAAACTTTTAAGCTCTTTTTATTTACAAGTAATAAAAGCTTGTCTCTAAAAAGATTTTTTCTTTATTTTTTTTTATTAAAAATTATAATAAGTACATCTACTTTTACTAAAAATAATCGAACCTTTCCTATGATCATACTATGGGGCAACTCAACAGATTCTGGGCGCGTTATGGTTCTGCAGAAACAAGTGGTGCGGATTCTTGCCAAAGGCCGTCTTGTAAAAAACTGTTCACGGAACTAGGAATCATGACCCTATTTTCACTGTAGGTACCTACCTGTTCCAATAACTTGTTATGTATACGAGCACAAACGTTTCTAGCTTCAGTCGAATGGGCGTTGAGGGTAAAATCACTCGTAGCACCCGCATACTCATACTCATTTATTGGTAATATCATTATTACATGTCATTTTGTTAAATTATTCTAACAATGGTGCTAGCGGGAAAGAACCCGCCGTGATTTTAGTAACCAGTTTCTTTCACTGCCTGCAGTGACGCGTTCTGTGACAGTCACTGCAACTGAATTAGAAATAAAACTAATATTTAACGTAATTTGTTACAAGCTATTGAGCTATGACTTTATTTATCACAAGCATCGTTTTTCGGTGTAATGTCAATAATTTTATAATCTAAGAATCGTTTCTTTGACGTTGTATAAAGTTAAGGTTATAATTATTACTCTGTGCTACTCGTGACGTCTGTAGCGTTGAGGCGAATATCAACCACAAAAATAGCTCGTTTCAAAAATCACCACTTGTCGCTTGACGTGAAACCAGTGATTTGGTTATTCAGCACGTTACTAGTTACTGTATACGGTGACGTGGAATAACGTCCATCTCTACCGTTATCAGTTCCAAATATAATATTACGAACACCTTACCTTCTAAACTAAAACGAGAAAATAATAATTAAACGTTTTGCCGTCACCTGAAAGACTTTTTGTAGTAAAACGCATTTTATTCTGTCAATGACTTTTTGAATATGACGTTTTATTTTAATATTAATTTTATTTTATTGTTTGAATTTGTGAAAATCTTTTGTATTTTTTTAAAATTGTAATTTTGTATTTTACTTATGACGATCCCCAAGGGAGAACAAACTATATTATAAATTACAATTGTAATCTATTTATTATTTTAAGTATAATTTTGTATTCTTGACGTTTTTAACTTTTTTGTTTTTAGTTATTGTTTTCTATCTCAAAAGGAAAATAATCGGCCACTATGTTTAGCGTTTGTGGACTATGAAAAAGCCTTCGATTCAATCGAGACCTGGGCTGTATTGCAGTCTCTTCAGCGATGCCATATTGACTATAGATACATCGAGGTGTTGAAGAGTTTGTACAGCAACGCCACTATGTCAATCCGGTTGCAGGACGAGAGTACACAACCAATCCAACTGCATCGAGGTGTGAGACAGGGAGACGTTATTTCTCCGAAACTGTTCAGAAATGCGTTGGAGGATGTTTTCAAGCTCTTGGACTGGAACAGGTTCGGCATCAATATCAACGGCGAGTACATCACCCATCTTCGTTTTGCCGATGATATAGTCATAATGACGGAGTCGTCGGAGGAGCTCAATACTATATGATACTATGCTCAGTGACCTCAATATCGTCTCCCAACAGGTGGGTCTTAAAATGAACATGGACAAGACTTAAATCATGTCAAATGTCCATGTCTGAACTCGATTTAAGACGTGAGTTATCCGGGTCAATATATTTAATATGAGTGAGTCTCACGGTAGTTTCGTTTCTTTACTTCGTAAGTAATGCAGCTTGCTTTATGAGAATGAGAATGAAACAAAATTGAACACACAATAAAACGATATCGTTATTGGAAAGCATGAATATACACATATTTAAATAAAGCATATTATTATTACGAGAACGCTTTTCATTAGAAGAGGTGCGCTACCATTCTATTGTAAAAATACATGAACTCGTAGGTAGGTACATGTACATTTAGTACCAAAGTTCGCATGATGTCACAGTATGTTTTTTTTTTCATTGGTTGTTGATTGGGGGTTCGTAAATATTAGGAGTCGCGTTCTATGTATTACAAAGTAAGACTTTACTTTACTTATGACTTTGAACACAGTAGTTGCATTTGCTAAGTGCAGTTAGTTCTGAAGAAGAATAAAGTTTTTTGGAGCTTTAGAATTTTGTTTTTGCTACATTATATTTAAAGTCCTACTTAACACGTAGAATGCGACCCGCAGTATAAGCGAATCCCCAATGAACAAAAAAATAAAATCCTTTATCCATATTTATTTATTCATAATGATTATTTTAACTGAATCGTTGCGTACACGCCCAAGTTTCACCGCCCTATGCGACTTGAGATGAAACATGCCAAAACAGTGAACCAAGAGTCGCGATTTGTGACCCCGCGTTTAAAAAGCATCGAAAATAAAACCATTGTGTGCTATAAATAACAAGTTAAGTTTTGATTTGAATTAAGTGGAACCATGATGATCTAATTACCGGTAACCTATAGAGCCTCTGTTTTTAATATTATCCCCGGTTCTGGGCCACACACTGTACTTACCTATAAAGTCCTACTATAAAAGTCAAAGTCAAAGTCAAAATATTATTTATTCAATTTAGGCTATAACAAGCACATATTTTTATTTCGCGTATTGTCTGCTGATGTCATAATTGCTGATGCCAACTTATATTTTAGTCTCGTAGCTTTGTATTTGATTTGTTTTGTGTGACTTTCCGTAATTTCACTCTCCTGTGGCCCGATCAGTGCTGGTTTTCAACCAGCGATATGCTGAGCCGGGACCTTTTTATAGCGGCAACATTTCTTATTGTTATTTTTCCTAACCTTAATGTGTCATTGCTGTTATAAATAAATTATTTTCTTCCTTTCTTCTTTCTTTATGAATGTCAAAAAAAAAACTACCACTGGTTCGGAAAAACCTCTGTTGAGAAGAATCCGAGAAAGAAGAAATCCGAGAAAGTTCAACAGTCGGGGGCCCATTCAAATCGTGACCAGCTCAAAAATTCTTACTACCTAATGGGTCCCGACTGTTGAACTTTAACTTAGCTACTTAACAGAGGATAGCCAACTAGACTTGTTTTCTTCTTTTTAGTATTTTTTAAAGGCAGTCGGGTTTTTGATTTTACAAATTTTTATTTTTTATTTTTATGATCTATTTCTTTGATCCTGCTGCTTATTCTTTCATTCTATCAGACAAACATTATTTTTTTTAAATATCATGGGACACTTGACACCTATTGACCTAGTCCCAAACTAAGCAAAGCTTGTATTATGGGTACTAGGCAACGGGTAAACATACTTATAATATAGATAAATAAATAGTTGAATACATATTAGATGCACAAGATCCGAGAACAAATTATTCATGCAAATATCTGCCTCGACCGGGAATCGAACCAGGGTCCTCAAGCTTCATACTCAGGTTCTCTAACCACTTGGCTAATTGGACCCCATCATGTGTGTGCTTGCACTATTACAGATTCGTGATAATGTAAATACAAAACATGCTTATTTTTCAGAACAATCTAATTTCGAATATGACTCCGGGATCTTGGCATGAACCTGAAACAGAATATACTTCAGTGCCGAATGTATGGAAATGCTACCTAACAGGCCTACCTGCTAAGAGGATACTTGCTAAGAGGTTATTACTCGCCTTGAGTATATGTATACTTATTTACATATATCAAAGCACAGAGAATAAAACAGCAAAAGAGTCAACAGTAGAAAATATGAAATACATATTAATGTGGACACCTGCTACTATTGAACCTTCCAGTTATTGGAAATGTCATTTTTCCAATTGTTACTTTACCACGCACAGGGATTTTTTCTATGGTAATTTAACTAAGTTTGACGCTATAATCTTCTACGGACCCCACTGTTATAGTGTACATGCGTCTGATCTTCCAAAAAAGAGGTCCAATCACCAGAAATATATTTTTTTAAACATGGAATCGTCGGACAACCAGCCGATCTGCGATTCAATACTCGATGGATTTTTCAACTGGACAGCGACGTATAAGTTAAACTCTGATATCAAGTTGCCATATATGCTCATCAGAAATACAAGTGGCCATATAGTGGGACCAAGTATTGATATGACTTGGGACAATGACATGCCTGAATACAATGAAACGTCTAAAAATAAAACCAGGGCAGCTGCTTGGTTTGTTTCACATTGCCATACTAGAAGTAAACGAGAAAAGTATGCTGAAAAGCTTAAAAGTGAATTGCACCATCACAATTTAACTTTGGATGTGTATGGTAAATGTGGAAACTTAAGCTGTCCGAGAAAAAAAGATTCTCAATGCTTTGAGCTACTTATTAACACCTACTTCTTCTATCTATCATTTGAAAACTCTTTTGCAGAAGACTATATCACAGAGAAAGTGAAAAATGCATTACTCAATGATGTTGTACCGATTGTTTATGGAGCAGCTAATTATTCCAGGTCTGTTAAAAACTTTACCTTCGTCAAATTCCCTGTTTGAAAATAATTACGTGAACCTATTGAAAAAAATTGCAGAAAACATTACAGAATGACTGGGTTCGATTCCCAGCCAATTCAATCAATGTTATTTTTAAAAGAAGCTTATTTTACTCATTGTTTCAATACGGTAAAAAAAAATATTTCTGTTTTCACAGATTTCTGCCACCCGGGTCGTACATTGATGCCAGAAAGCATGAGCCTAAAGAGCTGGCTTCTATCATGGCGCATATCATCAAGACCCCGGCAGCATACCATGACTTCTTCAGGTGGAAGAGCCTCTACACATACCACCCTCCTAAATACGTATGCATACTGTGTGCAGCCCTCAACAATCAGACCATGCTTGAAACGCATACTACATACAAGGAGATGAGACGATGGTGGAATCCTGATTATAAACAGAGATGCAAAGACAGGACTTGGGGATCATAGGATATTAATCATAGAAAGTCTTACGGCTTGGAGACTTGGAGAATCGACGAAACAGCATGTATTTACAAGGCTTTTTTTTATACGAAGTAAAAATAACAGATGAATACTGCAAATGTAACGCATATTTATGTACGTGAGACGTTAAAATACAGTGTCGCCAAATTATTCCGTTGCAGACTTAGCTTGGCCAGGCTTTTTTTACTTCAACCAGTTTTGATTTTTTTCGAGGAGCATTAATGACAACATCAATGTATTTTACAAGCTTTTATTTAGTTTCACCTGTCCCGTTCGTTTCAAGTGAGCCAGGTATAACCCAATTTAACACCATAACATTTTCCACGCATCATGAAACTTCGTTATTTTTATATTTTAAATTTTATATCAAATTGCTTTGCAATAATTTTAGTAAATATTTTTTTAACATGAACCTAAGAATTAGCTTAGGATTATCTATGGTATGGCATTATTATGGTACGCTACTTGCGTACAACGGGACGGTAGACATTTTTAAAATATACATATTTAGAGGAGCGACGTGCTTTCCGCTTTGTTTCTATTATTTGTACAATAAATAATTATAAATACTAGAAAGTGGTTTTAATCTTTGAGTGCAAAATAATCACTTCAGAAATTAACAATACTTATTTAAGTGCTGATAGAAAGATAATAGCTTTCTGTCAGCCGACAGAACCCATAAAATGTCAACGAGACGTTCCGAGCAGCTCCGAATATTTACGATACAGAACGAACTCAATCGGTCAAGTTGAGCGGAATATTATTGCATTACGTTGAATTTACGATTAAGTTTGTTACAAAAAAAACAAAAGTTAAGTTTTGATTTTAATTAAGTGGAACCATGATGATCTAATTACCGGTAACCTATAGAGCCTCTGTTTTTAATATTATCCCCGGTTCTGGGCCACACACTGTACTTACCTATAAAGTCCTACTATACTATAAACTGCGATCCCCAATATAAGCGAATCCCCATCAAGAAAAAAAAACACCCTTTATCCATATTTATTTATTAATTGAAATGATTATTTTAATTGAAGAATGTATCGCTGCGTACACACCCTTTCACCGTCCTATGCGACTTGAGATGAAACATTTGTCAGAACAGTGAATCAAGAGTCGCAAATTGTGACCCTGCGTTTAAAAAGCATCGAAAATAAAATCATTCTGTATGCAATAGTGTAATCGGCACGATAATTACGCGCTCTTTCCATAGTCAAATGTGGAAGCGAACACACAGTTCAGTTTATCTTCGTTAGACTAATGTGCGTACATAGGATTATCACTGTTTAATTTGTTACAAAAAAATGTGGGCGAAATTCGACTAGTAAATTTAACTTAATAAAAGTGAGTAAAACAAAAACTTGAAAAACATTTCTTTAGTTAAGACGGTGTTAAATTAGTTTAACTTGCTGTTTTTTTTGAACGATATATTTATATTTGTTTCGTTGTGTTAGCGTTGTGGTTTGTAAAAATATTTGAAAACTGACATTGGTTTTTCTTCTAATCACTCGTGCGTTGTGCCTAGAAATACAATGTGGTTAGAATTATTTTTAAAACCATGGTGGTTTGATCTATGGTCCGGGTTAAGCCCGGGCTGCATCTCAAAAATTTTCGGAATTTATATGTGAGATGACATTTATAATTTACCATGAGTGAAGCAAAATGTCGGGAGGAAACCTGTACGCTCCTGCAAAGAATTTCAATGGTGTGTGTGATGTTCCTGATTCACGCTGGGCCCGCGTGGGAACTACGGCCCAAGGACTCTCATCGTGAGAGGAAACCTGTGCCCCAGAAGTCGGACGAATATAGGCCGAGTTGATATCGATAAAACATTTTTGATGAACACAACAAAACGCTCCGGTGAGATTGAAATATAAATGGTCAGAACACATAATGGATATTTCTTTTTTATTATCTATTTATTTGATCCTGCCGCTTCTAACCTATTCTACCACGAAAACAATTTTTTGGAAATATCATGGTACACTTGACACCTATTGACCTAGTCTCAAACTAAGCAAAGGTTGTACTATGGGTGCTAGGCAACGGGTATACATATTTATAAAGATAAATACATATTAAAGGTCCAAAACCCGAGAACAAACATTCGTATTTATTCATACCAATATCTGCCTCGACCGGGAATTGAACCCGGGTCCTCAAGCTTCATACTCAGGTTCTCCTAACCACTTGGCTATCAGGACTCTATCACGTGTGCACTATTACAGATTCCTGATAATGAACATACAAAATAATATTATTTTCCAGAACAATCGAATATCGAATATGACTCCGGGATCTTGTCATGAACCTGAAACAGAATACACTTCAGTGCCGCATGTATGGAAATGCTACCCCAAGAGGTTATTACTCGTCACTAGTATATGTATACTTATTTATATATATCATAGCCCAGAGGCTAAAACAACAACAGAGTCAACAATAGAAAACCAGAAATACATATTAATGTGGACAAATGCTACTGTTAGCCCTTTCAGCTATTGGAAAACTGGACGAAAAATATTTCTCGAAAGCAAATGTCATTTTTCCAACTGTTACTTTACCACCCACAGGGATTTTTTCGGTGGTAATTTAACTATGTTTGACGCTATAATCTTCAACGGACGCAACCTTAAGCGTGTACATGCGTCTGATCTTCCAAAAAAGAGGTCCAATCACCAGAAATATATTTTTTTAAACATGGAATCGTCGGACAACCAGCCGATCTGCGATTCAATACTCGATGGATTTTTCAACTGGACAGCGACGTATAAGTTAAACTCTGATATCAAGTTGCCATATATGCTCATCAGAAATACAAGTGGCCATATAGTGGGACCAAGTGTTGATATGACTTGGGACAATGACATGCCTGAATACAATGAAACGTCTAAAAATAAAACCAGGGCAGCTGCTTGGTTTGTTTCACATTGCCATACTAGAAGTAAACGAGAAAAGTATGCTGAAAAGCTTAAAAGTGAATTGCACCATCACAATTTAACTTTGGATGTGTATGGTAAATGTGGAAACTTAAGCTGTTCGAGAAAAAACGATTCTCAATGCTTTGAGCTCCTTAAAAACACCTACTTCTTCTATCTATCGTTTGAAAACTCTTTTGCAGAAGACTATATCACAGAGAAAGTGAAAAATGCATTACTCGATGATGTTGTACCGATTGTTTATGGAGCAGCTAATTATTCCAGGTCTGTCAAAAGCTTGGCCTTCGTTAAATTCTCTGTTTGAAAATAATTACGTGAACCCATTGAATGATTTCGCCGTAGACATTATGCCAATCGCTTGGGTGGGTGTATACCTACCTATGGTGAAGAACATATTACATAATGACGAGGACCTGGGTTCGATTCCCAGCCTTATGCTTTTCTGGTTTTTCATTGTATTTTTTTTTATTTAGGCAACAAACCGTCATAATAATGATAAAAGTCAAAAGTCAAAAGTGTTTTATTTGTGAAACATAGGTGATGGCTGCATAAATACAGAGATGTTACATTTTTTCGTGTTGCACTATGTTTTGCCAGTTGGCATACAAAAACATTGGCTATTAAGCCAGATCTTAACCTATTACATTTATATTTTGAACATTAAATTAGATAGGTATACGAGAAAAAAAATCAAATTAGACAAAAACAATTACAAACAATTTATTAGGTCATCATTTAAATATTCGAGAACAGAATAATAGCATTTATTCGTAAGCAGGGTTAATAATTTACGTCTCAGAAGTGGTATTGGTAATAGTATAAATTCTATTGGTAATTTGTTATAAATCCTTATCGCAAGAGAACATACACTCTTACGCATCAAAGCAGTTTTTGCAAGAGCTGGGCACAAATCCTCCCTAAAATTTTGCCCCAAACGTTCGCTAGTGTAATTGGCTTTTTTAAACAACGCTGGATTATTTTTTACGAATATTACCACCTCCAAAACGTAAAGAGAAGGCATTGTCAAGATATTCAAATCCTTGAAATGCGATATACAACTATAGTTGTTTAAGGCCACGCATTGCTCTGATGAGACATGATAAAGCATAGACCTCGAGTACCATAACAATTATAAAGTAATTATACGCATCAGTAAACAGGAACGGTAGATGCAGTAGATGCCATTGTATTTTAAGTAGAAACAAGTAGATTGGTACATACAATACTTATCCTAAAGCATTTTTTTATGGTGAGCTAAAGCTTTGAGGTACGAATTGTAAACCCTGCCCATTCAATAGTCCAGAGAGTTTAGGAACTACTTGTTAAATTCTATTTATGTGACATTTATTGAAATGACTCCAAATTATACAGCTAAAGTCCAAAATTTACCAAACTAGACACATACAATTTTAGACGCACTCTGGAACAAGATAGTCACATCGATATTTTTTTACATATTACGTTTTGTAAGGCTGTTTAAGTGAAAATAATGAATAAATAAAATAAATAAGTTAAAAGATATTTAATTGAAATTTGTTATTGTTGGTGAGTCAAATCTTTTAAGTTCATCTTCACCCACTTTCAGTGGTCAGATTAACTTGAAATTTAGTATTGGTATATATAAAGTTGGATGACAATGCATGTACAGTCAAGTTCATAAACTTGTGAGCAAAAATGTTATCAAAAATATCTGAAATCGATTCTATTGTTAAAGGTATAGAAGCGTGTTCAGATATTTTTGATCAAATTTTACTCACAAGTTTATGAATTCGACTGTACCGTCAACAAAAAGTACAGTCAGCAAAAGTACGTGTTAAAAATATTTTTTTTAACAGAAACTTGATGATAGAATTTCTCTTTCTGTTTTCACAGATTTCTGCCACTCGGGTCGTACATTGACGCCAGAAAGCATGAGCCTAAAGAGCTGGCTTCTATCATGGCGCATATCATTAAGACCCCGGCAGCCTACCATGAATTCTTCAGGTGGAAGAGCCTCTACACCTACCACTATAATAAATACGTATGCAGACTGTGTGCAGCCCTCAACAATCAGACCATGCTTGAAACGCGTACTACATACAAGGAGATGAGACGATGGTGGAATCCTGATTATAAAGAGCGATGTAAAGACAAGACTTGGGGATCATAGGATATTAATCATAGAATGTCTTACGGAGTGGAGACTTGGATAATTGACCAAACAGCGTATATTTTTTGTACAAAGCAAAAGTAACCAGAGGTTGGTTTTAATGCTGCGAAGTAATATTGCAATTAATTTTAAGTTTAGCTTTAACCAGCTTTTGAACTTTTCAAGGAGTTGTACACATACGTTTATCTGTCACGAGGAAAAAGCGGATCTGTGTCAGCTGTCACATCAGCAAGTGCAGAGTTTTGAATAAAATCAAAGTAGTGATCATGACACATTGCGTTATTTTTTTAAAATAAAACATATGAAAGTGTGTTTATTAAATATGATCTTTACTAATAACCCTTAAAGTCTGTGATTAAAACAAAAATACACGCAGTGTACCTACTGTGACTGCCACCGTCGTCGGCAGCAGGTCTGCTGGCAGGTGAACATAGAGGTTGCCAAAGACGTTGTCATCATCATCATCATCATCAGCCGGAAGACGTCCACTGCTGAACAAACGCATTCCCCTCAGAACGCCACAATGAGCGCCAACTCGCCACTTGACCAGTTGCCCGCTACTCTCACGATGTCGTTAGTCCACCTGGTAGGAGGCCTGCCAATAACGCTTCGTCTTCCAGTTCGTGGTCGCCATTCGAGGACTTTTCTTCCCCGACGGTTATCCGTCCTTCGAGCGATGTGGCCTGCCCAACGCCAATTGCTATTTCAACTTGCATATTTTTACAGCTATGTCTGTGAGTTCAGTTCTTCAACGAATTGTAATTATGTGATGCTGATGTAGTAAGTATTATATAATCGTGTTATAGTCATAAAATACAAGAAATGCTCTTCATACGTTAATTAGTAACGTATCCGTACAGTTTACCTTTATTGAGTACAAAGTATCGTCAACTTGTAATTATACCTACTCGTACCTATACCCATCCAAAAAAGTGCGTGCATTGGAGGCGCACGTCTTAAATGCCGATCAATCGGATGGACTAGCCAAGACCAGCAGGGCACATGCCTGCCCCAGCCATTGAATAGTTTTGAATTTCTTTTTATCTATTTCACAAAAGTCTTTATGTTATGTAATTTATGTGTAATGTTTGTCAATTGTGTTTGTTTACTTATTATGTACCAGAAAATACACATTTTGAAATATAATAACAAGATAAACTTTACTGTCAATATGGTCCATAAAGAATATCGTCAAAACTGGAATCTTTTCTTGTGGTATGTATAATTGTCAAATTTTTGATATTAACTCAGAAAAAAAAACACATTTATTAATAAATCAAAAAACAAACAAATATAATGGGACAATTGACACTAATTAACCTAGTCCTAAACTAAACAAAGCTTGTACCTACATACTATGAGTATTAGGCGAAGGATAAACATACTTATACTTAGATATTTGTATGAGAAATACGAATGTTTGTTCTCGGGTCTTGGGTGTTTACTATGTATTTAAGTATGTATCTATCTATATAATTATATTTATCCGTTGCTTAGTACCCATAATACAAGCTTTGCTAAGCTTACTTTGGGACTAGGTCAATTGGTGTGAATTGTCCCGTGATATTTATTTATTTACTTATACAGATAAAGAAATACATTCATTTTAATTAGGTTCCACCAGAAATAACGTTTGTATAGTTCAGACCAAGTTCAAATGTAACTTTTCAGCCGTCCACCACATCAAGTTCGTCGGCTTTACGAGTGCAGTTCTGTAAGGTTTCTGCTTATGAGGTACCGAGTCGGTAGCCGAACAGTTTCCAACTAAATATCAGCTTTTAATTTCAGCATCAATATCATTCATCATCATAAACAGGAGACGTCTTCTGTTGAATACAGGCCTGTGCTTTAGAGCGCCGCAATGGACCACAACTCGCGCCACTTTCTTCCTTCTTCCCTTCTCCTTAGAACTCCATTACTCGCCACTTACATCAACTGATTGCCCGCAACTCTCGCGATAACATCAGTCCGCCTAGTGGGAGGCCTGCAAACGTTTGGCCTTTCAGTTTGTGGCCTTCACCTTAGAACCATTCTCCTAACGGTTATCTGTTCTTCGTACGATGTGGCTCGCCCATTACCACTTTAATATTTTCGAGCTATATCAGATTTTAGTTTTTTGGTGAATTTGCGTATTTCGGATTCCATTGTGCTAACTTAGGGCATAAGTCCATAGCTCTTGTTTGATAAAAATTGCTTCAGCCGTTTTTGTGATATTGAACTTTGAAATGACAATGTCGGAAGTTTTTCAACTTTTCTAGGGGGCTGTTTCATCACCCATTGAATAATTTTAACTGACGGATAAATGTGATGCCGTCTCCGTCTATTCAAACAAAACAAACAGAGACGGCATCACTGTTATCCATCAAATAAATTCATCAATGGATGGTGAAACAGCACTTTAATTTGAGTAATTTAATCAAACATCGCTTCGTTACAGTACTGGCTGCTTGTTAAACGAACTCACAAACTCGACTGTTTAAACCAATACTCAGCCCATAATTACCTACTTCCAGGCCTATTCAACAATGGACTATTCTTTGGTTCCGTGATTATTATGTACTTACATTCAACTGTAGGTAAACGTAACACATGGCCGCTCGAGCACCCAGTAACAAACTTTGTACATTCAAAGCACATGTCGCGGGAATTCGTAGGGGTTGTTTTATAGCAATACTTTCAATAATTTATAACGAAATACGTAATAGTCGGAACTAAACGCGGTAATTAAGGAAACTGTTGTATTTTTTTTTGGTTTGATGTATGGTCTCTCGAGCAAAAGGTCGCAGGTTCAAAGTCATTTGAAATTCATGTGCGGAATCACATTTAAAAAGGTCAGAATATTTTATGGCTTAGCGGCTCCTACACTAGCGTCTTTCGAGCATCGTCGTCGTGCCAGCGTCCGCGCAGCGTCGATGCCGCGGCGACGCTAACGCTGGCCGGCTGCCAAACCCCGGGCTTAAACAGCGCAACGTTTTTTGCGAACAAGTACCTACAATGCACAACGCCAGCGCTGCGTTGCGTTATCCCGGCATTCGACAGCCGGCCAGCGCTGGCGTCGCGTCGCCGCGGCGTCGACGCTGCGCGGACGCTGGCACGACGAAGACGCTAGAGAAACGCTAGTGTACCGCGGCGTCTATGTCGCGTCGACGCTCGAAAAAGGTCTTTGTGCCGCGTCGTCGACGTCGCTGGCACGATGCGACGACGCTTGAAAGACGGTAGTGTGGGGGTCTCTTAAATAACCCCTCTTCAGTCAGTCTGGTAAAAATAAGTTTTATTCGGTTACTAGACAGAGTGCCGGTTAATACCGATAACAGATGCTGTAATATAATAGACATAGGTACATTGTACAAAAATGACGGGTACTGGCCAAACTATTTATCATGTTTCCTGTTTCCTGTTGAAGTCTTATCTTTGACGGTTTCGATTAATTACCGCTTAATATCGTTCTACTCTTTTATCAAAATCCGAATAGGAAGTACTGTTAAATAGTTAAATCCCAAACTGTCTAATTTTTTCTCATGAACACTAACATTTGCTGAACTTTATAGGGCTTTTTGTACTGAACATAAGTGAAATATTTTTTTCATCACACTTGCTCGTAAACAGTCGTAACATGCAGGCTACCTTGGTTGCAACAACCCAAATAAAACCCTCGACCTTAATGTGCTTGTCATGAAACCCGTGGTCGGTAAATGAGTCATTGCGCGTACACATTTTCTTCTCATGAAGCCCAAGGTCGGTAAATGAGTCCGTGCCCGTAGTGATGGTGCTGCGCCGTGCCCGTGCGCGCGCTCCTTCTGCTGGTAGTACATGTAGTACTGTAGTAGCTACGATGACCATAACCAGGAAAATTGTATGTATCAGTCGGAAAAAAATATGTATGATTAGCGAAAATTATGCAAACTTTGGCGCTCCCGATAAACATAAGCGGCGATAAAGATTACCACGCCTTAATCGTTGACCGATTTTGACTAATTTTTAAGGATAGGTTCGTAAGTTTTTTAAGTTTCGGGGCAGGCTGTTTGCAAATAGGAAACATCACCATTTGTACGAAAAACTAGCCTTTTCATTCCATTGCTCCTTCTGAATCACATGTGAAGAAACGTGTTAGATTTTTTTTCTGTCTAAGGCTCCGTTTCCACCAGAGATGTGCGAGGATGTGTTGCGAGGAATGTGTGTTTCATGAACTAATATAAACACTTCATTTACCTCGCCTCGCTCCGCTCAGCTGTTTCCACCAGAGATGTGCTGCGCGAGGATAGATAAATGAAGCGTTTCTATTGGTTAATGAAACACGTTCCTCGCAACACACCCTCGCACATTTTTAAACACAGCCTTATACCCTAAATATTTGAGCAACTATAAACGAATAACCCTCACCATAAACTTATCCAAGATTACAGTAAGCTGAATAAGTGATCACGTGATCACATCATATGACTTATATGACTTTTGGTAACGCGAGGTGAATGAGAGATGCAATGAGGGACAAATAAAAGTGGTTCTCGTCCGGTGAATAATGTACGACGCGATGTAACGCACCAGCAGGCTGTGGACACAGACACAAGAACAAGCGGATGCTATATTATGTCAATTTTGACAGGTAATGCAGATCGACGCTGGCAAAGTCAAAATATCTTTATTCAATTTGGGCTATGACAAGCACTTATGAATAATGTCAGTAAAATCTACCACCGGTTCGGAAAAACCTCTGTTGAGAAGAATCCGGCAAGAAGCTCAACGAGGTATATTTTTTTAGATAGTAGCTGTAGTAGCCTAACGGTTTGATTAAAATCTGTCGCATATGATGCGGTATACATATATATGTCGTGGATTACAATAACCAAGCCTTATAGGATTGTCAATTGACTATTACAACATCGCAATGGTGTGACGTAACTACCGGTTGCGGTGCACGTGGTCGGTCTCGTTAGCCGGAGCGTTATTCTACTTCGGGCTGTAAGGACGACAACACCTGGCTATTGATTCCGGCAGTTCGCCTGTCAATTAGCTCTGTACATACTCTGAATTGGTTTTGTAATTTAATTATTATCGGCTGGTGAAATAAAACAACTGTGCTTCAAAAGAAGTTATTATTGAAGCTCTCACTCAAGTACCTACATACATCATGAACGCATCCTGACGGCTAGACAGAAGTTCTCTCATTCCATTCATGATTATCATCTCATCTCTCCTCTCCGCTCTTGTCGACATATATATCATTTAAAAATCCAGCCTTATACTAATAACTTTGGAACTAACCGCTGGAGTGTTGAAGGTTAAGGGCTAAAACATAGATGTCGTTAGTGTTGCTGCTTAAGTTACTAAATAAGAAAGAGGTGCGAGCCGGGGTTTGAACCTACGATCCTCTGCTTGAGAGGCCATAGGTCAAACCACTCGGCCATCAAGTGTTTGTTGATACACAGAATGATTCTGGATACGTGAACGTGATCATTCTTAGAAAACTCAGTTAATGTATTTCCAAACAGATTACATGAAACATTTAACCGTATTTACATCAAAGAATCACATGATCGTTTGGCCGCTTCAGTTCTCGCCCCGCTCTCTGCTCCGCTCCGCTCTCTGCTCCGCTCCGCTCTTCACGCCGCCACTACGCGCTGAATTCAATCAGTTTCGCCGCAAGGTGATCCCCACTAAGGGCGCGTGCATAAGTAACGCGCGTCCGCCCTCATTCCGCGGATGGAGTAAGTTATTGCCTGCCGCGACGGATGGAGGTAGACTGTAGGTACTGTAATGAGAAAGACCGATGGGGTAGGAGAATGTGGGTAAATCAATCTCTTACAGGTTCAAATTCTTCCGATATATTTCAGGTGATTGAGTTGGTTCAACTGAAGACTCACTTTTTTTTAAATAATAGTAATCCCCGTCATAATTTTTGATACTTATAAAATTTGTCCCGCCGAAACCGTAATTTTGTGAAATTTTTAAACGGTCATTCTGTGGAGTTCTATGGGTTAGTTTTGTTTCAGAAAAAAAATTAAGGAACATGCGAGCCGATATGGGCCAATACTCACTAAATGTTTTATATATTTTTTCTATAATAACGATGTTTCCATGGATTTATTTATATACAAAAAAAAGGCGTGAACACATTTTGAGTCATAAATTCAAATGTAAAACCTTTGAGAGTTCAATAAATTAACCCAATAACTTTCGGAAGAATTTGAATACACCCTGTGTATAAGAAACACAGTGTTATGTACAGTCGCCACCCGATATTTCGGAGCGGCCAAGGTGATCAAAAATATCGAAACATGAACTGTAATAACTTAATAATAGAGTGCATGTGCCGATACTTTTGACCACCCTGGCCGCTCCGAAATATCTGATGGCGGCTGTACGTTACGGAAGTCCGTTACAATCCTACTTTGGAACATTTTTTAAATGCAGTTATCATATATACATATTATATTATATATTTTAGACGACCAGATGGCCTAGTGGTTAGAGAATCTGACTACGAAGCTTGAGGTCCCGGTTCGATTCCCGTGTCGTGGCAGATATTATATGAAGAAACGAATGTTGTTCTCGGGTCTTGGGTTAATATGATTTAAGTATGTATCTATCTATATATTATTATTCCGTTGCTTAGTACCCATAACACAAGCTTTGCTAAGCTTACTTTGGGACTCAGTCAATTGGGTGAATTGACCCGTATATTTATATTATTTATATGTAAAGTTGGTTCCGTTACGATGACGCATAAAACTAAAGCACCAGGCGGCCACGCCGTACAAAATACGCGGTCTTGAATCTACATAGACACGACGATGTCTGTACACGCGTAATGTGTGCGTAAGCTGCACAGCTGACTATTTCAAAACCGTATATTAACTATAAGTGCTACCAATGACATTTAAAGGTACTCATATGTAGGTATGGCTTAAAATAGATATGTGCAAATTAATGTAATCGTTAATCTTACATATTCGAGGGTATTCTGCAAAACGAATAAGTGCAATTTTTTAAAGTTAAATAGGCATACTCGATGTTTTTGCTTTATTTATCTAGCTAAACCGTATAAAAAAATAAATATGTGCACTTATCTGGTTCTGCCAGAATATCCTCGATCTAAGTCCGTTACGATTTCGCAAAATGATTGCTCCCGAACTTAGTGCCGTGCGGCACCCGACTGCTTTCCTGCGGTTTTCCTGCAATCTGCGCTTGAGGGCGGGGTAACTCGAACCGGCGGGGCGGAGCGTGGCCATTCTGTACGTCAGTACTATATATATTCTGTGCTAAAGGCTACCCGAGGTTTATCGATTTTGACAAGTTTTCAATCGTATCTCCTACTTTGTACTATAGACAGAATTATTAGTCAAACGGCTATCGTTCTTCAATCTTTTATCTCCATTTTGGTATACCGGATTTTGTAAAAAATAATACTTAATTTGTAATGATTTTTAAAACATTGTCTAAAAATATACTTATTTCGTATCTCTATGAGCTGAAAGATCTAACATATACGAAATCGAAATTGCACTTGGCCGTTTTTTAAGAGGCCGCTTTTTTAAAAGGAATTTAAAAAGGAAATTAAGAAACAATATAAACAAAAAACAAAAAGAATAGAGAAGGATCAAAGACTGGGATTAGGTAGTGAAAATTGTGAGCCTATAGGAGGTTTTCGCTTGGCTTAACGCCAAAGAAAAAGAATTCCAAAGACGAATGCAGTCACAGTAAAGGAGTTATGATAGAATTTGGAGGAAGAAGGAGGAACGTAAGAAATAAATTGTGCAGAGCGAAAGAGGACAAGAACTTAAAACGCTCCTGAAGATATTGAGGAGTTCCAGCGTTGAAGTGTATGCTGTATAAAAGAGAAAGAATGTGAGTAGGGTAAACCCTCCAGTGAATGAACCCCCCCAGTGAATGACAAAATCACGTTTGCCTAAAATAAGCAATATAGCATTTCCACCAACTGTCGTATTTTTTTTCTTACCGGCAACTCGATTTCCTATGCAATGGCAACAATCGTAATTTTATTATTCGACCCAATTCAACATGGCAGCGTTTGAAGTTCACGTATTTCTGCTTTTGAAGTTTTGTATGGAAATATTAGATCCCAAATAAGAACAGTGCATGTTTGGAGTAACATTTGAACTGCTTATTCATGTATACCACTATAAAGTTTAGCTATTGGTTAGATTAAGAGTTAAATCCTTCTAAATTGTACTCTTTAGTCTATTTTGCGGTTAAGTTGATATTTTTAGGTGTTCCATTACTGGCTTATCAAATGTTCTAAAACCAGTAAATGAACAGTCTGTTCATTTACTGGGTCGGCTGCAATATAGTTTTTTTCCTAAAATTAAATGTTAACGTAATCGTATTAGGTTGTGTTTTCAGATTCTGCATAGAAAACGATTCTGTTTTCTTTGACTAGTATTGGGACACTACGTGTTCATTCATAGGAATAAAATCTAGTAAATGGACTATAGAAATTTGGCTTTGTTCATTTACTAGATACCTACTAACCCTATGTATGAACAACGTAGGTAACGATGGACGTGATCGAAATGCACGATAGTTTATCTCCTAAATGGACTTGTTAATAATATTAGCTTGTACAACAGAGCATAAACAAGCCATTTTACCCAAAGACGTCATATAGTCACCCGAGCCGGTACAGCGAGGGTGGATAGACACGTCGAGGAGAAAATGGGGATTGCGAGGAAAGGAAATAGAACAGTTTAAAACAATTGTTCAGTTTAGTGTGTACCTTTTATTGTTATGAATTACTATAAAATTATATATTTTTTGTTTTATTGATTTATTTTGATCGATTTTTATTTTTATATACATTAAAATGATTAAAAATTATTATGTAGATTTTGCTTGTAGTAAGTTGCTTATTGTTATT
>NC_133486.1:5567789-5663292 GCF_025370935.1 Choristoneura fumiferana
GAATATTATTGGCCATACGTTGAATTTACGATTAATTTGTTACAAAAAAAAAAACAAAAGTTAAGTTTTGATTTTAATTAAGTGGAACCATGATGGTCTAATTACCGGTAACCTATAGAGCCTCTGTTTTTAATATTATCCCCGGTTCTGGACCACACACTGTACTTACCTATAAAGTCCTACTATACTATAAACTGCGATCCATATAAGCTCCCCATCAAGAAAAAAAAACATCCTTTATCCATATTTATTTATTAATTGAAATGATTATTTTAATTGAAGAATGTATCTGCATACACACCCTTTCACCGTCTTATACGAGTTGAGATGAAACATTTGTCAGAACAGTGAACCAAGAGTCGCAAATTGTGACCCTGCGTTTAAAAAGCATCGAAAATAAAATCATTCTGTATGCAATAGTGTAATCGGCACGATAATTACGCGCTCTTTCCATAGTCAAATGTGGAAGCGAACACACAGTTCAGTTTATCTTCGTTAGACTAAAACGTGCGTACATACGATTATAACTGTTTAATTTGTTACAAAAAAATGTGGGCGAAATTCGACTAGTAAATTTAACTTAATAAAAGTGAGTAAAACAAAAACTTGAAAAACATTTCTTTAGTTAAGACGGTGTTAAATTAGTTTAACTTGCTGTTTTTTTTGAACGATATATTTATATTTGTTTCGTTGTGTTAGCGTTGTGGTTTGTAAAAATATTTGAAAACTGACATTGGTTTTTCTTCTAATCACTCGTGCGTTGTGCCTAGAAATACAATGTGGTTAGAATTATTTTTAAAACCATGGTGGTTTGATCTATGGTCTCTTAGGTCCGGGTTAAGCCCGGGCTGCATCTCAAAAATTTTCGGAATTTATATGTGAGATGACATTTATAATTTACCATGAGTGAAGCAAAATGTCGGGAGGAAACCTGTACGCTCCTGCAAAGAATTTCAATGGTGTGTGTGATGTTCCTGATTCACGCTGGGCCCGCGTGGGAACTACGGCCCAAGGACTCTCATCGTGAGAGGAAACCTGTGCCCAGAAGTGGGACGAATATAGGCCGAGTTGATATCGATAAAACATTTTTTGATGAACACAACAAAACGCTCCGGTGAGATTGAAATATAAATGGTCAGAGCACATAATGGATATTTCTTTTTTATTATCTATTTATTTGATCCTGCCGCTTCTAACCTATTCTACCACGAAAACATTTTTTGGAAATATCATGGGACACTTGATACCTATTGACCTAGTCTCAAACTAAGCAAAGGTTGTACTATGGGTGCTAGGCAACGGGTAAACATATTTATAAAGATAAATACATAGTTGAATACATATTAAATGTCCAAGACCCGAGAACAAACATTCGTATTTATTCATACAATATCTGCCTCGACCGGGAATTGAACCCGGGTCCTCAAGCTTCCTACTCAGGTTCTTCTAACCACTTGGCTATCAGGACTCTATCACGTGTGCACTATTACAGATTCCTGATAATGAACATACAAAATAATATTATTTTTCAGAACAATCGAATATCGAATATGACTCCGGGATCTTGTCATGAACCTGAAACAGAATACACTTCAGTGCCGCATGTATGGAAATGCTACCCCAAGAGGTTATTACTCGTCACTAGTATATGTATACTTATTTATATATATCATAGCCCAGAGGCTAAAACAACAACAGAGTCAACAATAGAAAACCAGAAATACATATTAATGTGGACAAATGCTACTGTTAGCCCTTTCAGCTATTGGAAAACTGGACGAAAAATATTTCTCGAAAGCAAATGTCATTTTTCCAATTGTTACTTTACCACCCACAGGGATTTTTTCGGTGGTAATTTAACTAAGTTTGACGCTATAATGTTCAACGGACGCAACCTTAAGCGTGTACATGCGTCTGATCTTCCAAAAGAGGTCCAATCACCAGAAATATTATTTTTTTAACATGGAATCGTCGGACAACCAGCCGATCTGCGATTCAATACTCGATGGATTTTCAACGGACAGCAACGTATAAGTTGAACTCTGATATCAAGTTGCCATATATGCTCATCAGAAATACAAGTGGCCATATAGTGGGACCAAGTGTTGATATACTTGGGACAATGACATGCCGAATACAATGAAACGTCTAAAAATAAAACCAGGGCAGCTGCTTGGTTTGTTTCACATGCCATACTAGAAGTAAAACGAGAAAAGTATGCTGAAAAGCTTAAAAGTTGAAATGCACCATCACAATTTTAACTTTGGATGTGTATGGTAAATGTGGAAAAACTTAAGCTGTTTCGAGAAAAAAAACGATTCTCAATGCTTTGAGCTCCTTAAAAAACACCTACTTCTTCTATCTATCGTTTGAAAACTCTTTGCAGAAGACTATATCACAGAGAAAGTGAAAAATGCATTACTCGAGATATTGTACCGATTGTTTATGAGCAGCTAATTTATTCCAGGTCTTCAAAAGCTTGGCGCTTCGTTAAATTCTCTGTTTGAAAATAATTTACGTGAACCCATTGAATGATTTCGCCGTAGACATTATGCCAATCGCTGGGTGGGTGTTATACCTACCTATGGTGAAGAACATATTTATATAATGACGAGGAACCTGGGTTCGATTCCTTGCCTTATGCTTTTCTGGTTTTTCATAGTATTTTTTTTTTATTTAGGCAAACAAACCGTCATAATAATGATAAAAGTCAAAATTCAAAAGTGTTTTTATTTGTGAGGTGATGGCTGCATAAAAATACAGTGAACGGTGGACTGTTTTATGTGGATTTTGAGGCACTGGAGTCGGTGAAGCAGTTTAAATTAATTAAAAAGGCAGAGATTGATTGCAGCCGTGTATTTCTCCATAGCACGCACGGAAGAAGGGGCGATATTGCCAACAATAAAAAAGTATTAAAAATTAACAATTTTTAGCTTGTGTTGCTAGCTATAGTTATATCGATAGAATCGATTTAGTACGCAACATGCTGCGGCCTCTACAAGAAACTAATACAATTTTTCTTCAAATAGAACAGTATAAACAAAGTCCACAACATAGCATAACTAATTAGCATAATAAGAACTAGCTATAAAAAATATTTAGAAACTAGCTTAATATTAAAGATACACTTAGATTTTGACACTTAGCATGAAGTTATACAAACAAAACATTAATCATAATGCGTATCGGAAATAAAGACATTATTATTAAGGATGCCTTTCACATACCTACTTGCACCGTGAGGAAACCTGCACAGAAATTTTATAAGAACATGTTCACATACATAATATATAGTGAATGAAAATGAAGGTTAATTTATTTACTCGTGAGTATACTAAGAGCAAACTAAACATATATACAAAATTACAAATCACAATTTTTGTGCTTTGTGGTTGCAGAACCAAAAAAAGGGAACAATTTTTTACCAATAAAAGAGTGCTGTTTAGTATTGTTTTTACAATGTATACCAAATTATGCCATTATGAACATCTATTGTGTATTTGTGTAATAACAAGTTTTACATAGATAAATTTTTGGAATATTTTTTAGTACTTTAGAGCAGAGCTTATAAATGAATTACTACAAGAATGGTGGCTTTGGTTATTTATAAGCTAAATTTACATCGACAATATATCATTTATTATCATGCACATAAAATATTAGATTAAAGAAACATTCATTTATTTGATGCTTCAATGTGAAATAAAAAGAGACTATAACCTCTAACAAAAAATAATTCTTTTAAACAGAAAAAATTATACCTCTACCGGTAGTACACATATCTTATGGATAGACCTTTTGTGAGTATGACCGTTTGCCGTTCGCACTTCAACTGCGCGCACCAAACCATCTCTCCCAGGGAACAGGTTAGTGATTCTGGCCATCGGCCACTCGAGAGGAGGGGAATTGTCATTAACTAATATAACTAAACTGCCTATACACACATTAGGCCTAGTCGATTGCCATTTTGGTCGATTTTGCAATTGATTCAAGTAATGCCTGCTCCAATACTTCCAGAACACCTGTTTCATGTTACTTATGATGGACCAAAATTTGAGTAAGTTTATAGATTTATTGCTTACATCTTGTTCTGGGTAGGTATTGAGAGGGGCACCAGTGAGGAAATGACCTGGAGACAGGTATGAGAGATCATTTGGATCAGTTGTGACTGCTGTGAGCGGTCGCGAATTTAGAATGCCTTCTATTTCCACCAGCACGGTGTTTAGCTGTTCGTACGTCAGTAGCGCCTTCCCAACGGTGCGCTTTAAATGATGCTTTGTATTTTTGACTGCACTTTCCCATAAGGAGCCAAATATAGGGCTATAGCTAGGTATAAAGTGGAAATTGATGCCTTTTTGGGACGCGTAAGACTGCACATCGTGCTGGTGGGTTTGAGAGGCGTGCAAGCGATAGAACTCTTCTAATTTATTATTTGCTCCTTTAAAAGTAGACCCGTTATCAGAGTAGACGTCGCTGGGCCTGTTACGTCGCGCTATGAAGCGTTTAAAGGAGGCGAGAAAGCATTCGGTGGTCAAATCGCTGCAGAGCTCAAGATGTATCGCCTTTGTGGCAAAACATACAAATAGGGCTATGTATCCTTTACCGATTACTGGTTTTCTTATGCGACTGTTCTTGACTGATATCGGCCCGGCGAAGTCCACTCCGACCCTCTCGAACGGGCGGCATGCCGTAACTCGTGCTGTAGGCAAAGAGCCCATCAGCTGAGTTGTCGCAGCAGCCTTCAGTCTGAAACATATTACACACTTATGTATTACCTTTTTTACAGTACGCAAACCGTCAGTTATCCAGAATCGTTGCCTTAAGGAACTCAAAACTAGCCTTTGCCCTGCATGTAGTAGACCTATATGCTCGTTTCTCACAATCAAGTCAGTAATTATTGATTTTCTCGGCAATATGGCCGGATGCTGTGCAGCATATGGAAGCGGCGCATTTTGCAGGCGACCACCAACTCTCATAATGCCTTCACTCACTATCGAGGAAGGGAGCCAGCGATTTTAATTCACCTTTGACTTGTTTGTGAGATTGTAGCAACTTTATGTCTTCTAGGTAGAAAATAGCTTGTTCTTGCTTCACTAGTAGCATGAGGGCTTTATTTAGCTCTAATGTAGTGAGAAAGCCTTTGACTTTTTGAGAAGCTGATTTTGCATTGTTGCAAAATCTGAGAATGTATGCAAGTACGCGAGTCATTTTTCCTATAGTAGAGATTCGTTTCAAGGTGTCAAGTATATTATTGTTATTGACTGTGGTTGTCAGACAGAGTGCACTAGATTGCTCGGGCTTAGAATCAGGCAGCTCTAATGGTGCTATTGTGCCGTCTGGAAAATTATACTCTATATTGTGCAAGAAAGATGGACCGTGCCACCAGAAGGCGTGGCTATTGATGATTTCTTGAGGCTGAAGGCCTCTGCTAAGGCAATCTGAGGGATTATGGTCGGTATTGACATAATGCCAATTATGATTTTTAGTCAATTCATTTACCGATCGGACTCTATTTGCGACATAGACATGTAGTTTTGTGACGTTAGTCTTTAGCCATGCCAGTACTATCTGCGAGTCAGAAAAAAGGTGAGTTGCATCAATTTTTAATTTTATTGTAAGTGTATCGTGTACTCGCTTTGCCAAACTTGACAATAATAGTGCTGCGTTCAACTCAAGTCTCGGAGTGGTAAGTTTTTTCTTACAGGGATTGATGCGAGACTTCGAACATAGCAATTCAGTGCGCACATTGCCATGCGTATCGATTGTGCGTAAGTACAGACAGCAGCCATAAGCCACTGATGACGCATCAGCAAATCCAACTAACTGATTGACTACAGTTTGCTGCGGCTTGACGCAGCGCGGTACAACTATTGGTTGCATTTTGGAAAGATCTTTTGCAAAGTCAGTCCACATACTGCGAATGTCATCTGGAGGAGTTGAGTCCCAGCCCACATCAGCTGACCATAGTTTTTGCATAATAACTTTCGCGCGAACAAAAACTGGACCAATTAAACCCAGAGGGTCGTAAAATTTGCTGATGTAGCTTAGGATGTCGCGTTTTGAATCATTTCGGCTGATATAAGGCTCGGGACACGTGCCCTTGAAGACATCAGACTTCACATCAAAGTGTATCCCTAATGTCTTCACAAGCGCGTTGTCTTTTTGGAGCTCAACTTCTCCTATGTGGTGACTATCTTTAGGTACATTCTCTAAAATAGTTTTGGAATTTGAAGCCCATTTGTGCAACTGAAAACTTCCCATATTGAGTAACTGAATTAACTGTGACTGTGTTTGAATTAACTCTTGTTCGGTGTTGCAAGAGACCAAAACATCATCAACATAAGTATTGTTTTTTATAGCTGATGATGCTTGTGGCATTGAACTTTTGTGCCTTTCAGCAAGATCACTGAGACAGCGAGTAGCCAAATAAGATGATGGCTTGAGGCCATAGGTTACTGTCTTCAGCTCTATGCATTTTATGTCTTGCTCTGGGGATTCTCTCCAGAGAATGTTTTGCAATGATCTCTGAGCTGGGTCTAAATTTATACAGCGGAACATCATTTTGATATCACAAATAAAAAATAACTTGTCTATTCTGAATAGAAGGAGAATATCGAACAGGTCTCTTTGTACCACTGGACCGTTAAGCAACATGTCATTCAATGATACCTTTTTATTTGTACGCATAGACCCATCAAAGACAGCCCGCAGTTTTGTTGTGCGGCTATCTTCTTTTATTACTGCATGGTGAGGTAAAAAGTACACAGGATCTTTATTTAAATCAAGCTGATCAATTTCGCGGTACTCACCATGTTTTAATTCAAGGTACTGATCTATGAATTTTTTGTATTCGTTGAAAAGATTCACATTTTTGTGCAATCTTTTTTCTAGGTTTAGAAATCTATTTAGTGCTAAATTGAAAGAAACCCCTAACTCAGAGTTCATTTGCTCTAAAGGAACTTTTATAGGCATTGAAACTTGGTATTTATTGTTCTCAAGCTTAGTAGTTTCCTTAAACAATTTTTCGCAATACTCATGCTCTGGTAGTTTCTCTGGGAAGATTTCAGGCACTTTTTCAGCTTCCCAAAATGCACTCATTTGATTAGAAATAGTGTTGTCACATTCTCTACAAAATAAAGACACAACCTGATCAAAGTTTCCTGCAGGCAGCTGCGTGCGGCCGGCGACGACCAGGCCGAATGATGTGTGTACTAGCGATGGACTTCCAGGGTTTGTGGTGCCTGATGCTGGAGAGCTCTGGTTGCAGGATGCGCCGCCACGATCAAACTGCGGCTGCGGTAGCAGGACCTGGAAGAACACGTCAGCTCCAAGCAACAAATGCACATCACCCGGCTTATTGAAGCTTTCATCCGCTAGCTTGTAGTTGGTGGGAAACACCATGCGTGACATATCAAACTGAGTTTGTGGCAATTTGGTTGTTATTGTTTTTACAATATGGCAATTGACATTTATTTTGAATGGATAAACTGCAGAATGCACATCAAGGTTTATACATTTGTCAATGGATTGCTCAGCATTTGTAATTCCCATGATAGTAGTGTTAGTTTTCTGTGATGATTTTCCTAATGCATCCACGGCCTTCTGTGTTATAAATGATGCTTGTGAACCACTATCAAGGAGAGCTCTGGCATATATTACCGTCCCTGATTTAGCTATGAGCTTTATGCGTGCAGTAGGTAATAAGACCTGACCCTGGTGTGAAGTAGCTGACAAGGTGACAGAAGGGCTTGCGTGATGTGAGGGCTCATCACTGTGCAATAATGTGTTGTGCTGTTGCTTGCACAAGGAACAGCGAAAGTGAAATTTACATTTGCGCTTGTGTTGGGACAGACAAATATTGCACAAGTTGTTAGTTGATGCAAACTCTAAGCGTTTGTTAATTGCAGCCATTTTAAAACTCTGGCACTTAAATAATTTGTGTTCAGTTGACTTACAGTAAATGCAGGCGGCGATCTGATGGCTCTGCGTAGCTACAGGATAGCTGGCTAGACGTTGCGATTGCACCTTTTGGACATTGCAGTCAGTGTTCTCGATAGCCAATGCACGCTTCTCAATGAAGTCAATGAACTCTTTTACCGTGGGAGGAATTGTATTGTCTCGCTCCATCTGAAATGCTCGATATGTCATTGTGTCAAGCTTCCTTGACAGGATACATATGATGATGGAGTCCCAGGTGTCGATCATCTCGCCTAGGTTTTTTTAAAGCAGCTAGGTTCTGCTTGACAACTGAAAGAAATGCACGCAAGTTAGTGACATTTGACCTATTTATTGCTGGCATGTCGAGTAGTACGCCAATGTGTTCGTGCGTAATTCGAACCTTATTGTCGTATCGTTCTTTTAGGAGTCTCAACGCTTCAGTGTAGCTATCATCTTGGAGTGGGAGATTGTTTATTAATGCTAGAGGCTCACCACTCAAAAAACCCTTCAGGTAATATAATTTTTGTACACAAGAAAATGTGGTTTCTGTATGTATCATTGCTGTAAACATGCTCATAAACTCGTAGTATTCTGTGTACTTACCAGTGAAAGTTGGTATGACTACGCTGGGTAATTTAATTTTTCCGGGGCCCGTCGCTGGTTTTGTATCGGGCGGCGGGTTACCTTTATTTGATCGCAAGGTGTTGGCGATCGCATCGAGTTGCGAGAGTAGATGTAAGTAGGTGTCTTCGACATCATCCTCGTCCAAATTGTCGGACTTGTCAGGCTCTAAGTTAAGCGCGGTTATGCGCGCCGACAATCGGTCATACTCGTTAAAGGCGGTAATTAATCTTTCCCTTTTTACCAACAGTAATTCCAATTCCGAATTAAGGAGGGCCTCTTTATTGAATGAATTTTTGAGGCGCGTTATGGAAGCCTTTGCACGGCCCCTGGCCGCAATGCTCTCCTTTAATTCGTAATCGGACATTATTTGTACACACTAAACAAAACACTGTATGAAGATTACTACTGAAAACTTAAATTATTGTCTTTAGTTAGAACGAACAATGAACAAACATGGCGAAGAGCGAACGAAAAAGACTTGTCACGGCACGACGTGTGGCTTGGGTTGGCGTCGTTCAGTTGTCACTACTGGATTTCCGCGCTTCCGCAGTGTTGCGTTGCGATTGCGACTCGTACAGATTAGAGATTTCGCTGTCAGGTCGATTTGAAGCGGCGATCAGCGCTTCGTAGCTTAGCGTGGCGCTAGTTTCGCTACGTCGTGGCGCTAGTTTCGCAGACTTGATGTTGCGCTGCTTATTGTGGCAATAGCCAGAAAAAAAACTGCAAGCGGTGTCAAGCTGGCTTTGCTTCCGGCGAAAAGAAATTAAAATGGCTGACCTCTGTCTTGTCTTCGTTTTCTGCTTGTGGATTCGCACCAACTCTGTGATGTAATTCTGAACTGTAGGCGATTCTTGATGATTGTAGACTCGAAGGACCAATGAACGGTGGACTGTTTTATGTGGATTTTGAGGCACTGGAGTCGGTGAAGCAGTTTAAATTAATTAAAAAGGCAGAGATTGATTGCAGCCGTGTATTTCTCCATAGCACGCACGGAAGAAGGGGCGATATTGCCAACAATAAAAAAGTATTAAAAATTAACAATTTTTTAGCTTGTGTTGCTAGCTATAGTTATATCGATAGAATCGATTTAGTACGCAACATACAGAGATGTTACATTTTTTCGTGTTGCACTATGTTTTGCCAGTTGGCATACAAAAACATTGGCTATTAAGCCAGATCTTAACCTATTACATTTATATTTTGAACATTAAATTAGATAGGTATACGAGAAAAAAAATCAAATTAGACAAAAACAATTACAAACAATTTATTAGGTCATCATTTAAATATTCGAGAACAGAATAATAGCATTTATTCGTAAGCAGGGTTAATAATTTACGTCTCAGAAGTGGTATTGGTAATAGTATAAATTCTATTGGTAATTTGTTATAAATCCTTATCGCAAGAGAACATACACTCTTACGCATCAAAGCAGTTTTTGCAAGAGCTGGGCACAAATCCTCCCTAAAATTTTGCCCCAAACGTTCGCTAGTGTAATTGGCTTTTTTAAACAACGCTGGATTATTTTTTACGAATATTACCACCTCCAAAACGTAAAGAGAAGGCATTGTCAAGATATTCAAATCCTTGAAATGCGATATACAACTATCAGTTTGTTTAGGCCACGCATTGCTCTGATAAGACATGATAAAGCATAGACCTCGAGTACCATAACAATGATAAAGTAATTATACACATCAGTAAATAGGAACGGTAGAGGCAGTAGATGCCATTGTATTTGAAGTAGAAACAGGTAGATTTTTACATACAATAATTATCCTTATACGCTGAAAAAGCATTTTATTATGGTGAGCTAAAGCTTTGAGGTACGAATTGTAACCCCGCCCATTCAATAGTCCAGAGCGTTTAGGAACTACGTGTTAAATTCTATTTATGTGACATTTATTAAAAGGACTCCAAATTATACAGCTAAAGTCCAAACTAGACACATACAATTTTAGACGCACTCTGCAACAAGATAGTCACATCGATATTTTTTTTAAATATTAAGTTTTTTAAGGATGTTTCAGTGAAAATAATGAATAATTAAAATAAATAAGTGAAAGACATTTAATTGAAAATTGTTGTTGGTGGGTCAAATCTTGTAAGTTCATCTTAACCCACTTTCAGTGGTCAGATTAACTTGAAATTTAGTATATATGTATATATAAGTTTGATGACAATGCATGTACAGTCAGGTTCATAAACTTGTGAGCAAAAATTTTAGCAAAAATATCTGAAATCGATTCTATTGTTAAGGGCATAGAAGCGTGTTCAGATATTGAACATGAAACTACCGTGAGACTCACTCATATTAAATATAATGACCCGGATAACTCACGTCTTAAATCGAGTTTAGCTCGACATGTCTCGGGCTAATCCGTAGCCCTTCGTGTTCGGAGCAACGCGACTCAGCGGCTGCTGCAACGTGTTCAGATATTTTTGATCAAATTTTTACTCACAAGTTTATGAACTCGACTGTACAGTCAACAAAAAGTACAGTCAGCAAAAGCGTGTATTATTTTTTTTTTAACAGAAACTTGACGATGATGATTATGATGATAGAATTTCTCTTTCTGTTTTCACAGATTTCTGCCACCCGGGTCGTACATTGACGCCAGAAAGCATGAGCCTAAAGAGCTGGCTTCTATCATGGCGCATATCATTAAGACCCCGGCAGCCTACCATGAATTCTTCAGGTGGAAGAGCCTCTACACCTACCACTATAATAAATACGTATGCAGACTGTGTGCAGCCCTCAACAATCAGACCATGCTTGAAACGCGTACTACATACAAGGAGATGAGACGATGGTGGAATCCTGATTATAAAGAGCGATGTAAAGACAAGACTTGGGGATCATAGGATATTAATCATAGAATGTCTTACGGAGTGGAGACTTGGATAATTGACCAAACAGCGTATATTTTTTGTACAAAGCAAAAGTAACCAGAGGTTGGTTTTAATGCTGCGAAGTAATATTGCCATTAATTTTAAGTTTAGCTTTAACCAGCTTTTGAATTTTTCAAGGAGTTGTACAACGTTTATCTGTCACGAGGAAAAAGCGGATCTGTGTCAGCTGTCACATCAGCAAGTGCAAATAAAATCAAAGTAGTGATCATGAGACATTGCGTTATTTTTTTGAAATAAAACATATGAAAGTGTGTTTATTAAATATGATCTTTACCAATAACCCTTAAAGTCTGTGATTAAAACAAAAATACACGCAGTGTACCTACTGTGTCTGCCACCGTCGTCGGCAGCAGGTCTGCTGGCAGGTGAACATAGAGGTTGCCAAAGACGTTGTCATCATCATCATCATCATCAGCCGGAAGACGTCCACTGCTGAACAAACGCCTTCCCCTTAGAACGCCACAATGAGCGCCAACTCGCTACTCTCACGATGTCGTTAGTCCACCTGGTAGGAGGCCTGCCAATAACGCTTCGTCTTCCAGTTCGTGGTCGCCATTCGAGGACTTTTCTTCCCCGACGGTTATCCGTCCTTCGAGCGATGTGGCCTGCTCAACGCCAATTGCTATTTTTACAGCTATGTCTGTGAGTTCAGTTCTTCAACGAATTGTAATTATGTGATGCTGATGTAGTAAGTATTATATAATCGTGTTATAGTCATAAAATACAAGAAATGCCCTTCATACGTTAATTAGTAACGTATCCGTACAGTTTACCTTTATTGAGTAGCCGCCGCCCCGCCACCGACACTGGCCAACGGCGACTCTCGCGCGCGCACGCGTTTTATTGAAAATAATAATTTTAACTCTGTACCTTTTTTAATACAGTTTTTGTAAAAAGTCAAAGCCTAACCTCATTTCTGACCGCATCCTAAATAATTAAACACAAAGTATCGTCAACTTGTAATTATACTCGTACCTATACCCATCCAAAAAAGTACGTGCATTCGAGGCGCACGTCTTAAATGCCGATCAATCGGATGGACTGACCCAAGACCAGCAGGGCACATGCCTGCCCCAGCCATTGAATAGTTTTGAATTTCTTTTTATCTATTTCACAAAAGTCTTTATGTTATGTAATTTATGTGTAATGTTTGTCAATTGTGTTTGTTTACTTATTATGTACCAGAAAATGCACATTTTGAAATATAATAACAAGATAAACTTTACTGTCAATATGGTCCATAAAGAATATCGTCAAAACTGGAATCTTTTCTTGTGGTATATATAATTAAGATTGGTTTTTTTTTTGGAATCTTTTTGTATTTTTTATTTCAATTCCAAATTTTTACTTTTACGGTCATCCCGTAAAACCTAAATTAAACCAATCCAACCAAACCAATCTTAATTTGATTGCTTAGTAACGATATCTCTTGTCCGGGTGAGCGGTTAGTTCCAATGGAGTGCCGAAAAAGCTTCTCGATGAGGACTACGGCATAGATGTCGCTAGCGTCACTGCTTAAGTGACTATGTAAGAAACAAACAAGCTGAGATATGAGGTGCATAGGGGAAATTCGTGTCGGTACCGTTGACCATCAGTGGTGTAGCGGTATAGCACGCGGTACGGATTACCGAGGACCTGGGTTCGATTCCCAGTGATGGTCTTATTTTTCTGGTTTTTCTGTGCATCTATATTTCAGTTTGTATTTTCAATGTATGTATAATTGTCAAATTTTTGATATTAACTCAGAAAAAAAACCACATTTATTAATAAATCAAAAAACAAACAAATATCATGGGACAATTGACACTAATTAACCTAGTCCTAAACTAAACAAAGCTTGTACCTACATACTATGAGTATTAGGCGAAGGATAAACATACTTATACTTAGATATTTGTATGAAAAATACGAATGTTTGTTCTCGGGTCTTGGGTGTTTACTATGTATTTAAGTATGTATCTATCTATATAATTATATTTATCCGTTGCTTAGTACCCATAATACAAGCTTTGCTAAGCTTACTTTGGGACTAGGTCAATTGGTGTGAATTGTCCCGTGATATTTATTTATTTACTTATACAGATAAAGAAATACATTCATTTTAATTAGGTTCCACCAGAAATAACGTTTGTATAATTCAGACCAAGTTCAAATGTAACTTTTCAGCCGTCCACCACATCAAGTTCGTCGGCTTTACGAGTGCAGTTCTGTAAGGTTTCTGCTTATGAGGTACCGAGTCGGTAGCCGAACAGTTTCCAACTAAATATCAGCTTTTAATTTCAGCATCAATATCATTCATCATCATAAACAGGAGACGTCTTCTGTTGAATACAGGCCTGTGCTTTAGAGCGCCGCAATGGACCACAACTCGCGCCACTTTCTTCCTTCTTTCCTCCTCCATAGAACTCCATTACTCGCCACTTACATCAACTGATTGCCCGCAACTCTCGCGATGACTCAGTTCGCCTAGTAGGAGGCCTGCAGACGTTTGGCCTTTCAGTTTGTGGCCTTCACCTTAGAACCATTCTCCTAACGGTTATCTGTTCTTTGTACGATGTGGCGCGCCCATTACCACTTTAATATTTTCGAGCTATGTCAGATTTTAGTTTTTTGGTGAATTTGCGTATTCCGGATTCCATTGTGCTAACATAGGGCATAACTCCATAGCTCTTGTTTGTTAAAAATTGCTTCAGCCGTTTTTGTGATATTGAACTTTGAAATGACAATGTCGGAAGTTTTTCAACTTTTCTAGGGGGCTGTTTCATCACCCATTGAATAATTTTAACTGACGGATAAATGTGATGCCGTCTCCGTCTATTCAAACAAAACAAACAGAGACGGCATCACTGTTATCCATCAAATAAATTCATCAATGGATGGTGAAACAGCACTTTAAGTTGAGTAATTTAATCAAACATCGCTTCGTTACAGTACTGGCTGCTTGTTCAACGAACTCACAAACTCGACTGTTTAAACCAATACTCAGCCCATAATTACCTACTTCCAGGCCTATTCAACAATGGACTATTCTTTGGTTCCGTGATTATTATGTACTTACATTCAACTGTAAACGTAACACATGGCCGCTCGAGCACCCAGTAACAAACTTCGTACATTCAAAGCACATGTCGCGGGTATTCGTAGGGGTTGTTTTATAGCAATACTTTCAATAATTTATAACGAAATACGTAATAGTCGGAACTAAACGCGATAATTAAGGAAACTGTTGTATTTTTTTTGATTTGATGTATGGTCTCTCGTAGGTTCAAAGTCATTTGAAATTCATGTGCGGAATCACATTTAAAAAGGTCAGAATATTTTATGGCTTAGAGGCTCCTACACTAGCGTCTTTCGAGCATCGTCGTCGTGCCAGCGTCCGCGCAGCGTCGATGCCGCGGCGACGCTAACGCTGGCCGGCTGCCAAACCCCGGGCTTAAACAGCGCAACGTGTTTTGCGAACAAGTACCTACAATGCACACAGCGCTGCGTTGCGTTATCCCGGCATTCGACAGCCGGCCAGCGCTGGCGTCGCGTCGCCGCGGCGTCGACGCTGCGCGGACGCTGGCACGACGAAGACGATCGAAAAACGCTAGTGTACCGCGGCGTCTATGTCGCGTCGACGCTGGCACGAAGACGACGCTCGAAAAAGGTCTTTGTGCCGCGTCGTCGACGTCGCTGGCACGATGCGACGACGCTTGAAAGACGGTAGTGTGGGGGTCCCTTAAATAACCCCCCTTCAGTCAGTCTGGTAAAAATAAATTTTATTCGGTTACTAGACAGAGTGCCGGTTAATACCGATAACAGATGCTGTAATATAATAGACATAGGTACATTGTACAAAAATGACGGGTACTGGCCAAACTATTTATCATGTTTCCTGTTTCCTGTTGAAGTCTTATCTTTGACGGTTTCGATTAATTACCGCTTAATATCGTTCTACTCTTTTATCAAAATCCGAATAGGAAGTACTGTTAAATAGTTAAATCCCAAACTGTCTAATTTTTTCTCATGAACACTATCATTTGCTGAACTTTATAGGGCTTTTTGTACTGAACATAAGTGAAATATTTTTTTCATCACACTTGCTCGTAAACAGTCGTAACATGCAGGCTACCTTGGTTGCAACAACCCAAATAAAACCCTCGACCTTAATGTGCTTGTCATGAAACCCGTGGTCGGTAAATGAGTCATTGCGCGTACACATTTTCTTCTCATGAAGCCCAAGGTCGGTAAATGAGTCCGTGCCCGTGCGCGCGCTCCTTCTGCTGGTAGTACATGTAGTACTGTAGTAGCTACGATGACCATAACCAGGAAAATTGTATGTATCAGTCGGAAAAAAATATGTATGATTAGCGAAAATTATGCAAACTTTGGCGCTCCCGATAAACATAAGCGGCGACAAAGATTACCTACCACGCCTTAATCGTTGATAGATTTTGACTAATTTTTAAGGATAGGTTCGTAAGTTTTTTTAGTTTCGGGACAGGCTGTTTGCAAATAGGAAACATCACCATTTGTACGAAAAACTAGCCTTTTCATTCCATTGCTCCTTCTGAATCACATGTGAAGAAACGTGTTAGATTTTTTTTCTGTCTAAGGCTCCGTTTCCACCAGAGATGTGCGAGGATGTGTTACGAGGAATGTGTTTTTCATGAATAATATAAACACTTCATTTACCTCGCCTCGCTCCGCTCAGCTGTTTCCACCAGAGATGTGCTGCGCGAGGATAGATAAATGAAGCGTTTCTATTGGTTAATGAAACACGTTCCTCGCAACACACCCTCGCACATTTTTAAACACAGCCTTATACCCTAAATATTTGAGCAACTATAAACGAATAACCCTCACCATAAACTTATCCAAGATTACAGTAAGCTGAATAAGTGATCACGTGATCACATCATATGACTTATATGACTTTTGGTAACGCGAGGTGAATGAGAGATGCAATGAGGGACAAATAAAAGTGGTTCTCGTCCGGTGAATAATGTACGACGCGATGTAACGCACCAGCAGGCTGTGGACACAGACACAAGAACAAGCGGATGCTATATTATGTCAATTTTGACAGGTAATGCAGATCGACGCTGGCAAAGTCAAAATATCTTTATTCAATTTGGGCTATGACAAGCACTTATGAATAATGTCAGTAAAATCTACCACCGGTACGGAAAAACCTCTGTTGAGAAGAATCCGGCAAGAAGCTCAACGAGGTATATTTTTTTAGATAGTAGCTGTAGTAGCCTAACGGTTTGATTAAAATCTGTTGCATATGATGCGGTATACATATATATGTCGTGGATTACAATAACCAAGCCTTATAGGATTGTCAATTGACTATTACAACATCGCAATGGCGGCGAACGCCGTGTGACGTAACTACCGGTTGCGGTGCACGTGGTCGGTCTCGTTAGCCGGAGCGTTATTCTACTTCGGGCTGTAAGGACGACAACACCTGGCTATTGATTCCGGCAGTTCGCCTGTCAATTAGCTCTGTACATACTCTGAATTGGTTTTGTAATTTAATTATTATCGGCTGGTGAAATAAAACAACTGTGCTTCAAAAGAAGTTATTATTGAAGCTCTCACTCAAGTACCTACATACATCATGAACGCATCCTGACGGCTAGACAGAAGTTCTCTCATTCCATTCATGATTATCATCTCATCTCTCCTCTCCGCTCTTGTCGACATATATCATTTAAAAATCCAGCCTTATACTAATAACTTTGGAACTAACCGCTGGAGTGTTGAAGGTTAAGGGCTAAAACATAGATGTCGTTAGTGTTGCTGCTTAAGTTACTAAATAAGAAAGAGGTGCGAGCCGGGGTTTGAACCTACGATCCTCTGCTTGAGAGGCCATAGGTCAAACCACTCGGCCATCAAGTGTTTGTTGATACACAGAATGATTCTGGATACGTGAACGTGATCATTCTTAGAAAACTCAGTTAATGTATTTCCAAACAGATTACATGAAACATTTAACCGTATTTACATCAAAGAATCACATGATCGTTTGGCCGCTTCAGTTCTCGCCCCGCTCCCTGCGCCGCTCTTCGCCTGGCTCTCGCTCCGCTCTCTGCTCCGCTCCGCTCTTCACGCCGCCACTACGCGCTGAATTCAATCAGTTTCGCCGCAAGGTGATCCCCACTAAGGGCGCGTGCATAAGTAACGCGCGTCCGCCCTCATTCCGCGGATGGAGTAAGTTATTGCCTGCCGCGACGGATGGAGGTAGACTGTACTGTAATGAGAGAGACCGATGGGGTAGGAGAATGTGGGTAAATCAATCTCTTACAGGTATTTATAAATCAAACCGTCCTCAAATTCTTCCGATATATTTCAGGTGATTGAGTTGGTTCAACTGAAGACTCACATTTTTTTAAAATAATAGTAATCCTCGTCATAATTTTTGCTACTTATAAAATTTGTCCCGCCGAAACCGTAATTTTGTAAAATTTTTAAACGGCCATTCTGTGGAGTTCTATGGGTTAGTTTTGTTTTCAGAAAAAAAATTAAGGAACAATATATGATGACATTACATTATAATTGACAAGATTTCATATTTCTAAGACTATAATTTGATTCGTTCTCTGTATTCTGCTTGGAAAGAGAAAAACGCTGATTATTTTAAAATTTTGCTACAACTAATAATTAATTTATTACATTTTTTTTAAGATGTGCTTATTCTCAAAGGGCATAACTCCAAAACTACGACACAATAGATCCATTACTTTTTGTCTAGTCTCTTAAAAAAAGATCACGTAAATCTGACGTAGGTAGACGTTGCATAGAGACGTTGTCAAAATTATGACGGCTCCTTTTTCTGGTGAAAAAGGCAAAGGAAACATATCTATTCTGTCGTAGTGTTGGCAAATTCAGCCATATTTTTTCATTTTTTTTTATTTTTTTAAATATGGAGAAATCAATTATAATAAATATTTCCCCATGTTCAGGAGGCAAAACTCTTTCGATTCCTGTAATAATTTACAGGTGTTAAAAAAATGAAATCTTGTCAATTACCTATGCGAGCCGATATGGGCCCAATACTCACTAAATGTTTTTATATATTTTTTCTAATTAATGAATGTTTCCACGGATTTATTTATATACAAAAAAAGGCGTGGACACATTTTGAGTCAAAAATTCAAATGTAAAACCTTTGAGAGTTCAATAAATTAACCCAATAACTTTCGGAAGACTTTGAATACACCCTGTGTATAAGAAACACAGTGTTATGTACAATCGCCACCCGATATTTCGGAGCGGCCAAGGTGATCAAAAATATCGAAACATGAACTGTAATAACTTAATAATAGAGTGCATGTGCCGATACTTTTGACCACCGAAATATCTGATGGCGGCTGTACGTTACGGAAGTCCGTTACAATCCTACTTTGGAACATTTTTTAAATGCAGTTATCATATATACATATTATATTATATATTTTAGACGACCAGATGGCCTAGTGGTTAGAGAATCTGACTACGAAGCTTGAGGTCCCGGGTTCGATTCCCGTGTCGTGGCAGATATTTGTATGAAGAATACGAATGTTTGTTCTCGGGTCTTGGGTGTTTAATATGTATTTAAGTATGTATCTATCTATATAATTATATTTATCCGTTGCTTAGTACCCATAACACAAGCTTTGCTAAGCTTACTTTGGGACTAGGTCAATTGGTGTGAATTGTCCCGTGATATTTATATTTATTTATATTGTGAAGTTGGTTACGTTACGATTGACGCATTAAACTAAAGGCACAGGGCGGCCACGCCGTACAAAATACGCGGTCTTGAATCTACATAGACACGACGATGTCTGTACACGCGTTAATGTGTGCGTAAGCTGCACAGGGCTGACTATTGCAAAACCGTATAGTACTATAAGTGCTACCAATGACATTTAAAGGTACTCATATGTAGGTATGGCTTAAAATAGATATGTGCAAATTAATGTAATCGTTAATCTTACATATTTCGAGGGTATTCTGGCAAAACAGAATAAGTGCAATTTTTTTTAAAGTTAAATAGGCATACTCAATGTTTTCTGCTTTATTTATTTATCTGGTTCTGCCAGAATATCCTCGATTTATTTAAACCTACTTAAAATGTGTCTGTTTGCGTATTTTAAGCATTATTACTTTCAATTACAATAGATATACGTCTACAAACTTAAAAGAATCATTCGGTAGGTAGTTATTTCATGTATTAATCGCGTTAATTTCGCGCACCCGACTGCTTTACTGCGGTTTTCCTGTAATCTGCGCTTGAGGGGTGGGGTAACTCGAACCGGTGCGGGGCGGAGCGTGGCCATTCTGTACGTCAGTACTATTATATATTCTGTGCTAAAGGGCTACCCGAGGTTTTCATCGATTTTTGACAAGTTTTCAATCGTATCTCCTACTTTTGTACTATAGACAGAATTATTAGTCAAACGGCTATCGGTTCTTCAATCTTTTATCTCCATTTTGGTATACCGGATTTTGTAAAAAAATAATACTTAATTTTGTATGATTTTTTAAACATTGTCTAAAAAAATACTTATTTCGTATCTCTATTGAGCTGAAAGATCTAACATATACGAAATCGAAATCGCACTTGGCCGGTTTTTTTAAGAGGCCGCTTTTTAAAAGGAATTTAAAAAGGAAATTAAAGAAACAATATAAACAAAAAACAAAAAGAATAGAGAAGGATCAAAGACTGGGGATTAGGTTAGTGACAAATTGTGAGCCTATAGGAGGTTTTCGCTTGGCTTAACGCCAAAGAAAAAGAATTCCAAAGACGAATGGCAGTCACAGTAAAGGAGTTATGATAGAATTTGGAGGAAGAAGGAGGAACGGTAAGAATAAAATTTTGTGCAGAGCGAATAGAGGACAAGAACTTAAAACGCTCCTGAAGATATTGAGGAGTTCCAGCGTTGAAGTGTATGCTGTATAAAAGAGAAAGAATGTGAGTATTACGGCTAAAACGGATGGGGAGCCACTTAATTCACTGATTCTACTTAATTAAAAAAATATGCGCATATACTTTTTAAAATGAGGAAACGTTTATATTATAAAGGTCTCTACCCACTACACTGTGTCATAACATAATAACGAACAAGTCTACGGAATGTCATACGCCTAAATGACACGCGACGGCGACGGCTGGTTATGGAACGTGCCCACGCATAGTGTCGTATCGTCGTATCGAAAAGACAAAGAATATATTTTTGCCTTACACCAGGCGCGGCTCACTTCGCGATTTTATTTTCCGCTACAAGTAGATGTCTGGGCCCCCCTAGAGTGTGCTATTACACTACACGTGCCGCGTGCGTGAGAATACGAGTTATGCGATGGACAGAGAGGCACGATTCTTATGCCTAAACGTCACTTTTGTAAAGGCTGACCAGAATTATAAAAAACCTCGCCATATTGCGGAAAACCAGCAGAACTAATTTCTCGCACTGGTAACACTAAATTCAAACGTCTCTGTCTATTGTTCTCAATGTTTAACATTATAATGTTTTTAACAATGTTTTTAATGTTTTTATGCATCAGGATATTGGTGAATATTGATCAAATGGATTCTTGCCGGCCCTATTTTGTAAAGCATCAGATACTTACTCTTACCTCCATGTATATATTAGAGTCGTGCAAATTTATCAGGAAAAATATGGACATGTATTCTGAATTAACAAATAATAAGCGAAACAATCGAAACCTTAATAAGCTTAAAATACCATCTACTACATTAAAACTTGTGTCCTGTAGCCCTCATCACATGACCATCAAAATGTACAATCACCTACCGAATTCCTTGAGGAACCTGGAGAGATATAATTTATTTATTAAGCAATTAAAAATATTCCTAGTGAACAAGTGTTACTATAGCTTAAACGAGTTTTTTAATGAAGATTATTCTTAGTTAATTGTCTTATGAAGTGTATAATTTAACCAAATATTGACATGAAATGAATAATTCAGCTATATAGTGTTATACGAAATGCTTAGAGGCGTTTAGAATTTGTATAATAATAATATGAAGCCCTAGTCCTAGAATATAAATTTATGTTATGTTATGTTATGTTGCCATGCCCTTGCAGGGTGTCACATGTGTACTACTTAATTATATTATATTTCCACCTTTAAATTGTAATGTGACTTGCAATAAACGATTCTAATTCTAATTCTAATTCTAACTTTCGTGATTCTCACTCATAGTCAAAATACCACTCACAAATGTTTAACATTGTTTGCGCGTGGTATTTTAAAGTGTTATTTTGTGTTTTTGTACGTTTAAATGCCGAAGATTATACATAGCCTTGGAAGGAATATAATTCACAATGTATAAAAGTATTTCTCATAGAAAAAGTCTGAGGGATTAGAAAATATTCCTTTAAATAACATCAACGACACCGTTGTCAATATGACGGCACCTGGTAGGTATCCTATAGTAAGTGTAAAGAATGTTGCAATATATAAAACGTAGAAGTGCTGCCCTCGCGTCAGGTTTTTTATATTCCTGGTCAGCCTTTACGGCAGTGATGCTTCTGTACTTTACTTATTCTGTGCTAACACGCTGCTGTTACGGTCATGGTATGTATGATACGGTGTAATGGGTAGATTTCTTTATACAGTCAGCAACAAAGATATGAATACAGCCAAAGTGCCAAAAATATGTATACGAGTACACGACTTTAATGTTCAGGCATTAAAGTCATGTATAGATATTTTTGGCACTTTGGCTGTATTCATATCTTTGTTGCTGACTGTACGTATGAGGAGAATTTATTGAGTAATTAAACTCCTAAAATTACAGACAAGTCAATCAACCATGTTGTCGCATCAAGGAGGCAAGCTGGAGAGGGATTACCAAGCGACGTGAGTGACTCGCTCCTGCCAGGATTAGAGAGCCTGTGATTATAAACATGAACGTAATATTACACGCTTACTGACACGGCTTTAGCTCCTTAAGCTTACCACATACGTTTCTAGATCAGACTTTGAAGTTTGAAATTCGAACTTCGTATCGTGCAGTCCTGCTCCCACTAATGGTATTTATAGGGGATACCAACTTCGAATTTGGTTTAGTGTCCTAGAATTCCAAAACTAAGATGCGGAATGTTTCGCTATTGAGATGCTTTGAATAATTTCATGGAAATCGGAACAAACAAGCAAATACACTTTCACATTTATATTAATTAGTTAGGATGAGAATTAGTAGGTAAGTATTGCATTAACCCCATTTTACACCATCCATTGATTAAATTTATTAGACGGATCATCATCATCATCCCAGCCTATATACGTCCCACTGCTGGGCACAGGCCTCCTCTCAGAACAAGAGGGCTTGGGCCATAGCTCCCACGCGGGCCCAGTGCGGATTGGGAACTTCACACGCACCATTGAATTGCTTCGCAGGTTTGTGCAGGTTTCTTCACGATGTTTTCCTTCACCGCAAAGCTCGTGGTAAAATTTCAAATGTAATTCCGCACATGAATTCCGAAAAACTCAGAGGTGCGAGCCGGGGTTTGAACCCACGACCCTCTGTTTGAGAGGCAATAGGTCAAACCACTAGGCCACCACGGCTTTTTTTTTATTAGACGGATAAAATTAGTCAAATATAGTCAAATAAAATTAATCAATGTGTGGTGAAACAGCCCCTTAATATCGTATTTGAGTTGAGTCAGTAGTGTAAAGTGGAAACGGGACCAAGGTACTTGAAGACATAAAGGTAGCGCCGCGTGCGATCTATGTTAGCGCTGAGGGCTACTTTATCGCGATGCCATGGACTATAGAAGTCTGAAACGTAGAGAACGCATGCTTAAAAATACATAACTGATAATAAAAGAAGTATTCATTTTATTATGTTTATTTCCGTTAAAAATCGAAATCGTCTTTTTATCGCCACTCTTGCTATAATGTGCACACGTTTTTCGTTTTATTATAGGATTTAATAAATTGTGGTACTCGTCAGTAAAATATTATTACCTATGTATGTTTAGGGTTCCATAGTGTTAACCATAGTGTTTAGCCGGAAGGTTTGTAAATAATTTTAATCAGGACAGAAATTTCATTCAAAAATGTTCAAAAATCTACACATATAAATTAATTTGGATGACAAGTGAACCTAATCACCGGTAGTAGGAAAAAAAATCCAGGCACATTTGTGCTTAAAAAATAAATAAATAGGTTAACCTCTTCACTGCTGCAGTTATCCAGACATAATAGCCAAAGAAAATGCTCACACTTTAACATCATCAATGCAACCAAATAACTTCAAATAAAACAAAACGGAAATGGAAATAAATTCCTTTTTTCACTAGGCTAGACGGTATACTTAGTACCGTTATGGTGTAGTACTGTGTTGTACATCGTGGCCTCTGTGCGAATTGTGGTTTTTTCTTACTACTAATGTTCCTGTCACCTGGGTACTTAGTGAAGATTGGGAAAATAAAAGAAGCTGTTAAAAAATTGGCGCTGTCCAAAATTTGGACACGGACAAAAGGGCTTTTTTCCCACTTCCTTCGTACCGTGAATGATTCCGTGATGATGAAGATTTTAACAAAAATACTGTTAAATCATTTTTCATCTCCGTCGCATCTATGCTGCTTGCGTCCAGGGGTTCCAATAAAAAGCACCCGCGCACTTGTCACCTCGTACGGAACCCGAGGGCCAGCTTTATGGACCCCCACATAAATTACCATGTATTCAATAACATGCCACGTTTTACGACAGTTGATTCGGCAAAACACATATGTTTTGTAATGAGAATAACTTTCGTCACAAAATACTATCTATTAACTGCTGAGAAAAGGAGGACAGGCAGATTTGGGTAGATGGGAACCAATAAGAATAAGCGATATACCATTGAAAAAGTTTTATATATACCTACTCTACTCCAGATTTTGTACAGAGTTAATTATATTCATTAATTATATTTGCACGGAAAATACGAATGTTTGTTCTCGGGTCTTGGGTGTTTAATATGTATTTAAGTATGTATCTATCTATTTAAGTATGTTTGTCCGTTGCCTAGTACCCACAACACAGGCTTTGCTTCCTTTGGGACTAGGTCAATTGGTGTCAAGTGTTCCGTGATATTTAATTATTTGTAAATTTAATATGTTAATGCCCAATAGGTGATCCAATCTATGCTAATGACATAAAAGTGAAGATGTCAACAACTCGGATATGTACCAGCACTCAGATGTCTACCTTACTTAACATGCCAACCGACTTAAGGATATAATATCCGATATAGTGTGTATTTAATTTATCTATGTAAGTATGTTTATCAGTTGCCTAGTATCCATAGTACAAGCTTTGCTTAGTTTGGGACTAGGTCATTAGGACATGGGACACTTGACACCAATTGACCTAGTCCCAAACTAAGCAAAGCTTGTATGTATGGATACTAGGCAACGGATAAACATACCTACTTATACAGATAAATACATACTTAAATACATATTAAACATCCAAGACCCGAGAACAATCAGTCGTATAATTCATACAAATATCTGCCCCGGCCTTGAATCGAATCCAGGACCTCAAGCTTCGTAGTCAGGTTCTCTAACCACTTGGCCATCCGGTCGTCAATCTGGTTTATTTATTTATTAACATTTTTAGCACCGTATTTTCACTCCCGGCATTTCCAAAGGAATCCTTTAAAATTGCGTCTTCACCTGATAATGGAGAACACATCTCGATCAGATTGGGAGGCTAGACAAATGGGTTCCTCGAAACAATACACTTAGCGAGATCGATGGTCGGATCCCGCGTGCTTAGGTACATGTGAGGGGGCATGATAAATTATGCTAGTTCGCTAGCCAAAAATAACGAGGAAGATTTGTTTTTAGACTTGTAGGTACCTAGGTGTGTGTGTCTGATTCGAAATCAGATTCCTTCGAGCGGAGGTTCGTATCCTACCGGCTGCGCCATGTAAAGGTATTAGGAACGCGACAATCAATCCATGACAGCTGTTTTTTATTTCTTTCTTTCTACCCTCCACATATATTATTCTTAATGTACCCTTGCTACTTACATGATAATAAGACAGTGGGAGAAGAAACAATAGTCAAGTCAAGACAGCGGCTACCGAAAATGATAACTTGTCCGAGGCCAAAGGTAAATTTACACTTTAGTACCTTTGCCTTCTGAGAATGTTACAAATATAACCGCCTTTGTACAAGTATTTCAAAGATTGTCAATTGTATTTTTTTCTTTTCTTTTGTACAATAAAGAGCCTGTCTACTCTAAAATGCGCCCTACCACCGCATTTACGCACATGGGCTTATTTAAAATACGGGCGGCATACACACACAAATGTCATTGTTATTGGTCATTTAGTTGCCCTTTAGATATGATAATAAAAATAAAAATAAATATGATAAATAAATAAAATAAATATTATGGGACACTTGACACCACACTTGACAATTTACATTTGAAATTTACCACGAGCTTTGCGGTGAAGGAAAACATCGTGAGGAAACCTGCACAAACCTGCGAAGCGATTCAATGGTGCGTGCAAAGTTCCCAATCCGCACTGGGCCCGCGTGGGAACTATGGCCCAAGCCCTCTTGATCTGAGAGGAGGCCTGTGCCCAGCAGTGGGACGTATATAGGCTGAGATGAGATGATGACTTGACACCAATGAGGGCTATCGTTTTTTGTCTCACTAGATGGCGCACTGTTGCGTGAGGTTTTTAGGTATGGCTTTCAAAGTCTGTTATTACGGGCGGTGAAACAAAGTTTAGATTAAAATCATATTTAATATACCTTAAAACCGTACCATAAAAATATCGAGCATGCCACAGTGTTGCATAGTCCCCGTTTTGTTCGGAAAAAAGGGAGGACAAAGGTTTCCGAAACACAAAACTGTCTCAAAACACAGACATTCATTGCCCCGGAACGCATATTTGCCATAATTAATTTCAGATATTGCAAAATATTCACAAAAATATTCTAATTATAAATAAACCCGCGTAGCTCGCCCAAAAACTATGAGATTTGACATTTCGGAGACCTCACGCTATACTAGTGGCGAATTCATACGCGATAGCCCTCATTGAGCTAGTCCCACACTAAGCAAAGCTTGTACTTTGGGTACTAGGCAGCGGATAAACATACTAAGATTAGATAAATACATACTTAAATACATATTAAACATCCAAGACCCGACAAACATTCGTATTATTCATAAAAATATCTGTCCCGGCCGGGAATCGAACCCGGGACCTCAAGCTTCATAGTCAGGTTCTCTAATCACTTGGCTATCCGGTCGTCAAAATTTGAATGAAAAGTAGTTGTAGTTATTGTGTTATGCCTTATGCTGTATAGTATATTTATAAAACCAAGACGTGAAGCTTATTACGGAAATGTAATGCAAGTAAGGCCAACAAAAAGTATCTCGTCTCGTATAATAAGTTTCTGTTAAAAAAAATGAATACCAGCTTTTATACTGACTCTACTTTTTGTTTACTGTGTAGTTGCATTGTCAATGATAATTTGACATATCCATCTTACCTATAGGTACCCAAGTTAATTGACTACTGGAAGTGAGTCAAAATTAACTTGCAAGATTTCAACAACAACAACACTCTTTGACAAGTTAAATAAAAGCTTTGAAGGATTTTTTAACAAAACTTATTTATTAATCACTGTATTATGTGATCATGGCATCTAGCCGTCAATATTTAAAAAACCCTCGGTTTGTAATGAAATTCTTATCGCATTCCCTCGTCGGGGGAATAAAATATTATTTCTGCTTTAATGCAGAAGCTGTGTATTGTGGTGGTGTATGATGGATCGCGTCTTCGAGTTTACTTTGAATCTGAAATATGATGAAATATCGGAATACCACGATGATGTATCGACGATTTTATTTTTCATATTATGCAGTGTTTTGGTTTGGCTTCTGAATACTAGTTAATAACTGAAGATTTGCTAGGATAAACTACCGCGTGGGAACTACGCCCCAAGCTCTTCCATTCTGAGAGGAGGCCTGTGCAAAGCAGCAGCGGACGAAACAAGAATCCGGCGAATCGGCAACTAATTAATTTTGATTCCTGGGTAAAAAATAATAATATTCTATCATTACGGTCATAACGAATGTTTTGAATTAAATTCTGGTTTTGTTCCGCGTACCTACCTTGATTTAATTTTATAATAGTAGAGTTTATTAAGATAATAAAATTATAAAGAAACGTATAAAAGAACATGGCTAAATATCACAAAATTAACTGGGCAGAGCCGCACTGTCATCGAAACCATATAATATTCATAAAATTCTAGATCCGTCAGTTTGATTATCAGAAAACATTTTTTTTTTAACTAAACAAGAAATGACAAAGATGGAGTGCCTCAATGCTATCATTACATACTCCCTAGTAAAAAGTGTACATACGCAATCTGTTTTTTTTTGTAATTGACAAAAAAATACGTCTTCCATATTTTTTATTTTTATCTAACCGACGAACGATCTATGTTTAGACACAGATCAGACATGGTCTCAAAGTGACTGGCAGATAAAATAATGTCAAAGCAACAAAAATTTTAAAGAGACTTTGTGAATATTTTTTAACATACCCTGCCGTTGAATCAGTTAACAAAATAACACCAAAAAAAGGCTAACGAATCGTAGAAACACTTAATCCCCAGCAAAATAAATTCCATCCATGATTAACCCCGCGTTATATTCCCGCAATGTATTCATAGAATTCAGAAGTCGGGGGAAAATTTTCAGCGAATTTTCGCCCGCATTTTCCGGCCTTTTGACGGATTCCCCTCCGTAACACGGCTAATCTTCCGATATTGATACGCTATATTTTTATGGTGATTTTTGTCGTGTTTTATTTTTGCGTACGTATATACATGCTATAATACTCGTATTGAGCTACGTTCCAAAAAGTGAAGCAACACACACATCACACATCTCGGCCTAAGTCGGGTAGCATTAGTGACTCCACACTGTACAGTAAAACTGTATTGTTTACATAGTCATCATCTCGCTCGGCCTGTAAACATCACACTGCAGGGCACAGGCCTTCTCTCTGAATGAGAGGGCTTGAATCGTAGTTGCCACGCGGGCCTAGTACGGATTGGGAACTTAAGTGAAGCAATGCGTCGGTATATAATGAAGAATGTTTGACCATTATTACTATTAGTAACATGAGCTGGAAAAATATATCTCGGCAGTTTTTAGGGTTCCGTATCTCAAAAGTAAAAATCGGCACCCATATAGGATGTTTGTCTCTGCGGGAACAATGCTGGTTGGTTACACAGTTGGTTAAGTTATTCTCCTAGGCGGTAATCAAATGACACATTAAATAAGATCATGACAGTACAAAACGACCAATATTTGTTCCAGTACAGCCAAACATTAGATCAAACTCCGGCCAACATGAAAGCAAGTTACGGTTATTAAATTTGAAGCGACACGGAGGTCGGGAGGTCCCTAGGGTCAAGCCATAGTCAACAGAACTGGAACAGTAAAGCCAACTGCCAAGTGCTTTGATGCGCGAATCACATTCAGTACGAGTAATCAACTTGTCAGGTTCATCATCATCATCATCATCATCATCTCAGCCGTAGGACGTCTACTGTTGGACATAGGCCTCCCCCATAGAACTCCAGTTGCTTCGGTTGGCAGCGGCTTGCACCCACCGTGAACCCGCGGCTTTAACCAGGTCATCCGTCTTGTCAGGTTATCTTAACTTTATTTTGCAGACTATGTGTCAGCAACGTGGAGTTAATATTTTCGTTAGGAAGTCCGGCGGAAGTCCGGCTGATAAGATGATATGAGTTTCAAAGGATCACTTTGTTGTCCGTTTTTCTAAAGATCGCGTGTAAGTACCAAGTGGAAATAATATAAAGAGCGGAATTTCGATGGCATTTTTTGACCTGTTATAGTGACTTCTCACTTATCGACTCGATCGACTGTAAATTAGACTGTCGTAAACTTATCATGTTATGTAGAGCGTACTTTTTCTGATTATAAATGGACATTTGACTGTTAAATAAGTAGTTTCAAAACGGAAAATATGGAAATAAAACATCTCTACCGCTTGGTGTAGAGAGTATTTGGCTCGATTGTTTTTGATGCAACGTCGATGAAAACCACGATATATTTTTTAGGAGTTCCTATGTAAATTAAGTAAAATCCCGGAATATCAATTCACCTGCCGGATCTAATGGATTACGCGTGCAAAGCCACGGACAAAGTATAGTAACATCATAGGGATGGAGTCTCACAACACGCCATAACACTACTGCAACTTTACTGTCACTGACTACTGTGGCACTCGGCTGCACTTCGGACGGCTCGCTCAATTGAAATGTGCGGCAAACTCTAGCCCACGGGACCGGGTCATTTGCGTCCGCAGATTTCAAGTAGGAACCATTTTTATGCACTACATTTGTAGGGTGAGCGTCGGTGTTGCCAACTTCATGACTTAGTGGGAAAACTAGAGACTTTCTTGACTACGTAAGCGACTTATAATTATAGTGTTATATAAGCTTTCGCGATTCTTACTCATCGACTCGTCACCACGGCCGCTGCAATGTGGTAGAAACGTCGAGGTGTTGTTAGCAATTAACAGGTCGTGATTATGTCTCGAGAAATAGTAAGTAACTATATATTTAAGCGACAATTTTACCGGTTTTCATAAATTTTCATGAAAAATAATTATGTAATTAAAAAAACATTTAACTACACGGGTTATCGAAATAACTAACAAGGTTCTTTATCTAGTGAGCTTTTGACATAATTCCGTTGCTAGCTAAATTTAAATTACCGATAAATCTCCATACAGGAATTTCGTAGGAATTTTGTAGAATTTTGCCGTTTTTGAGATATTGAACTTTGAAGTGACTGTCGGAGGTTTTCCAACTTTTTGTTGGTTAGGTTAAGTTATTGTTTAATTGACAAAAAATATTTTAATTATGTGTGTGATTTTGTTTATCTAACTGCCGTCAGTTAAATTGTCAAATTACTAATTAATTACTGAATAATTACTAATTACCTTCAGAATAATGCGTTTGTTGAAATAAATTCCCTGTATTAAAAATCACTGAACTGAAGGACTATTAACAAACTTTTTTATTCCACTGTAAAACGGATTCAGTCCCGGAACCCACTCGTTAATCAGGCCTGAACCCAGTAAATCATTTATAAAGACGTCGTCCGCCGAGAATTTTTCTTGTCTTAAGTAAATAAAAAACCAATCAGGGGCAAATCCAATTTTCATTCCGCCCGGAATCAGCCGAGAATCCGTATTTTTTCCTTTTTTAATTTTCACACTATTTCGCTCTGATTGTACTGCTACAGAGTATCCGACAAGGGAAATTTAATATCTGGATGGAATTTGGTGTTGGGAACAATAACATGTAAGAAAGATCTCAAACAGAATTGATGGTGTTGTATAGGAAACCTAGTAAACTAAATCGCATAGTGAAATTAAAAAAATCGTATTTGGGGTCCCGGTCTGCGCTCCACATTGTTGTCCCTGCGGAAGCGATGTAGACCGGCTTGGGCACCACGGACTGTCCTGCCAGAAGAGCAGAGAGAGTGAGAGCCGCTTCGCGAGACGTGCTGCCCTTAACGACCTTACTCGTCGGTCTCTTGTGGCGGCTAACGAGCCGGCTCTACTGGAGCCGTCGGGTATTTCAGGAGACGACGGCAAGAGACCAGACGGTACGTCGTTAGTCCGGTGAAATATGGTAAGGGTTCTAGGATGCAACCTGTGTAGACACACTAGCCCCTTCGCATCTCCACCGGACCTCCACAAGGGCAGCAGCCGCAGCAGAGGCGGCCGATGCAAATATACTGGTCTCGACGCCGAATATAATTTCGTCTCTTTCGGTGTCGAGACCGTGTCCGTGGGGCCCAGGAGCACTAAGCCTCTTCAAAGAGGTTTCGAAGAGGCTTATAGATGCCACCGGTGACCGAAGAGCTGGCAGCTACCTCGCTCAAAGAATTAACCTAGCGAATCAACGAGGAAATGCTGCCAACATCTTCAGCACATGCCGCAGGGGCCTTTTTTAGATCCAGCTTAGTTTTTAATTTAGTTTATAAACGGTTTCAGCGAAGAAACAGATTAGTATAATTCATTAGTACCTATTATAATTTTAGTATAAAATATGGATATTACATTTTACATTTCGTGACATACAACTTTTTTAAATGTTAATTTCTTTTTGTTATTTCGTTCTTTGTCACTAATAAATGTTTTTTTTTTTTTCTATATTGTGGCGGTGTTCTAGACGCTCAGGCTTTAGTAGTCTTATCATTGAAACGTATCACACGCTCCCGTCAGGATGTTCATTTTGCGGAGCTCCCAATACTCATTACTATAGGTGTGATATTATCCACCAATAGCACTGAATTTCAGAGCTGCGAATTGACACACTATTGAGCCACCGGCCTATATGTACTCCTATGTATTATGTGGACTAAACTACATGAGTTTCTGGATGAATGAGTAGACGGTATTGTCCTGATTTTGATGAGTTAATCCATGTAGTTAATACCAGCCTGTGCTAGCGGCTCTGCTACAGTGTTTTCACTCCTATATAGATAAATAAATAAATAAATATCACGGGACAATTCACACCAATTGACCTAGTCCCAAAGTAAGCTTAGCAAAGCTTGTGTTATGGGTACTAAGCAACGGATAAATATAATTATATAGATAGATACATACTTAAATACATAGTAAACACCTAAGACCCAAGATAGTTGAATGAAGCATTATAAAAGAAAATTATATTGCTTGTATTTCATAAAGGAGCTATTTGGAGAAAAACCTGCCGGGCATGTCAACCCTAATTGCGATGTTTTCTAAATGGCGTTGGTGATGGATTTGTGGTGGTGGCGTTGGTTACTGTGGACATGAAATATACCTAATTTTATGGTCATTGTTCGTCCCAACAGCGCCGTAAATTATATCCTCGAGTGACAAACTCTACATAGAGTACAAGCTTATAAGGTTTATACGGGCTCTGCTCCCTTTGCTGAATCTCTATCCCGCGGAATTTAGCTGTAACCCTCTTTTAGTGTTCGCCTACGCAACAAAAGAAGCCATGTGTAGTTACAATTTAAAAAGACTAACACATATTCACTTGACGTCCTTGGATAGAAAAAAATCCCATAGCAAGGACAGTCTTTTTAATCGCCTAATTTCATTAAAAAAAAGAAAAGAAAAAAGCATATCATAAATTTTGAGTTTTCGTGACAACTGTACCGTTTTCACTGGAATTATTATTTTTTGTCTAACGAGGTTTACGTAATTCTAGATTGGTAATTTAATTATGATATAAAAAAAATACTGTCTATTGTTACATTTTTCAACTCAATACTTTATTCATCTCAAGTTAGTACGCTCCTAAAGATTTTGCCCAGCGATCTTTTTTTGATTTCTCTTCCATTTATACCTCACCACTTTTGTAGGTACCTACATACTTATCACCAGCAAAAAAACTGGGCAAAGTTGTCAGAGAATCCATTACGGTTATTTATGTAGTGGTCTAAATATTTATCGGCGGGATAACGCGCCCGCGACTTCCGGCGGAAATCGAACCGGACGTCCATTGGGGTTGTTGCTTTTTGGGGTTCCTTTCCACGAGTAAAAATTTGCTGGACAGACTGGGACAAGACTGGGACGGACCATAATCTTCTCTTAGGTTCCGTCAGGGACGTCTTTCACCTATTAGAGGCCCATTTTTTTTACTGGTGAAAATCCTTTATGAATGCCACCGGCCCGGGACGGCCGATGGGTATGTGGGATTCCCGTCAAGGAAGGAGGCTGTGTACCCACTAAAAACCCCAGGGTGTTCCACTTCATCCCCGTTTTGCAGCCGGGCTGTGGGAACTCTGCGCATCCATGGCCCGGCAGCAGGGCGGTCGCCGGGTTGTCGAATCCGGCGTCAGGAGATTTAATTGTCTCCTGTCTCCACCGCTGTAGGCGCACCGGAACGCTTGGCCCGCCAACCAGCTCGGGGACCCAAACGGCGGGGGGCGGGCATCCCCGTGCCCGTAACCTACATATTAGAGGCCCTGGGCACAACATGCTGCATTCGGTAAGCCATTTTCAGGCGAGAGTAGAGTAATTATCAGTTATCGTTTGGTAATGGAGTAGGTAGGGACTAGGGGGCCCCAATCCATCGTGGGGCCCTGGGCACGTGCCCAGTGTGCGCAGTGGGGAAGAGGGGCCTGGGTTCCGTTAAAAATGACCAAATGACCTTTATACTTATGTTATTTATGTATTGTATGTAAATGTGTGTATTTACCTATGTATTTTATTTTATATTTATTTATAGATATACTGAGCGGCAAAAATTCTGGCCCTCAAATGTATGCAAAAATAGGTAATTTCGTATGTAGAGTGGGCCAAATTTTGTTCCGCTGAGTATATATTAATGTTTTATATATGTGTTATATATTTATTGTATATAGTTAGGTATTTGAGGTTTACATATTATGCATTTATATTTATTCAAATATTTTGCTCTATTTGTCGATCCTTGTTTTTTGATTGCTCCTCTACCACTTTTGAGTGACTGGCAGAGATCCCTGCAGGGATAAGTCCGCATTTGTACTTTTTTATGTTACCTTTTTGTTTTTCCTTTATGTACAATAAAGAGTATAAAACAAACAAACAAACAAACGACCTGAAAATGTGAGAAGGCAGTAGCACTTTCTTATTGCCAACTACAAATTTGGATTCCAGAACTGCGGTGTAGGAGCAAGCACAAACCACTAGATAGTTCCATGAAAGCCGTCATGTAGTTTTCGGTTCAAACTCTTATTTACATTTGTCAATTAATGGTGTCTACTTAAGCACATAGTCAGTCAAGGTAAATAATTTCGTAACTAGTTATTAGAGAATGAATCAAAAGAGGTACTATTGAAACAAAAAAACCAAAAACAAACAAAAAAACAATTCTACAAAAAAACAAGTCTGTACAAGCTCTTATCCTGCCTGGTTTAATATTCAAGCAAGAAGCATTATTCTGCTTTTTTCATCTTACCATTCTGATTGGAATGCCAACTTCCTAAACCATAACAGATAAATAATTCGCGTGATCCAAGCTCTGCGTTATAGACTGCATTTCCATAATATCCGTTGTGTGGTCGGACGGAAATGAAACGTATCCATTTCGGGGACTGTTCGGAGTCGATCGTGCGATGTCGATAACCATAGACATAGATTCAAACAGATACCACAATTATTATTGTTAGCCTATTCTGGATAACTCACGCCTTAAATCGAGTTTAGCTCGACATGTTTCGGGCCAATTCGTAGCCATTCTTCATAGGAGCACGTGACTCGGCGGCTGCCGCAACACGCGCACAGATGAAGAAGAAGCTACGCTAAAAGACGGGCTACGTATTAGCCCGAAACAAGTCGAGTTAAACTCGATTTAAGACGCGAGTTATCCGTTACAATATCATTTGAGTGAGCCTTTTCTCCAATGCCACTTGTGTAGTATCTGTTGGCCATGGGTCTGAGGAGACGATGAGGAAATCTGCTAGGAGCCGGTTTGCGCTTGCTTGCTATAAGCCGTGGGCCGCCGGCGTAAGTATGTATCTACCCCTCTCTTCCCGTGGGCGTCGTAGAAACTGGCTGAGGGAAAATACCAAAAAATGGGCAGCACCGTCTTCTTGGCTGCTTTTGCATCCTATATTGTGCTCGCCGACCCGCTTGCCAAGTGTGTCGAGTATTGCCAACCCTCCCTTATAATCTCAAATTAAAGTGCACTTTTACCCAGGCCTCTAGTCCTTGGCAGTCGCGCAAGTCCCGACTACGGTAGCGGTCGCGGTATCAGCGAGGCAGGGGGTGCTAAGAATTCCCGGCAGACATCCGTCTACCGCAACAAACTTGGTTAAAGACGCGGGTTCTCGGTGGATGTAAGGCGCTTCCAACCGAAGCAACTGGAGGTCTATGTGGGAGTGGGAGGGCTATGTCCAACAATGGACGTCTTACGACTGAGAGGATGATGATCATAAGATGATTAACGTAAGATTATTGATTGTCATGATTTCACATTTTATTAAATTATGGCAGGTCAATATAAAACTACTTAAGTACTTCAAAGTAGATAATTATTTCTCTAGTCAAATCTTCCGTCCTAACTAGTAAAATTACGGCTGCAATTGGTATTGCAACATATATTATAATTTAGTTCTTTAGAATTAAGCCTATATATTCGAAACGGGTAGCTTTTGATACTTTGTAGGTACTACTTTGTAGCCATTAAATAACATTGTAATAATGTTTAAAAATTTATCACTTTGATTTTTTTGCCAACTTTTCCTCAACAGATATATTGTCGAGCCGGTGGTAGCTTTTTTTGTTAGAGCCTAAATTGAACAAAGATTTTGACTTGGTCTTCATCATCAGCCAAGTCGCGTATCGCACTGCATACAATGAAATTATGCTTTAATTCAAATGAAGCTCCATACCAGTGAATCGATGCTAGCCATTGCACTCACTTCAATACTATTATTTGTCCCGTTTAGACTGTTAGCTAGATTGGCATTTGGGAACTTAGCTCGATTGGAAATTTAGGAGCAATTAAATTCGGGACGTGAACGAATTAGAACAGTGAGTGGAAATTAGTTGCTGCTTTGTAAATAGTAGGCTGTACGCTTATTGCAATAATATTCGAATAAATAAATTCTAATTCCTTGTACATTAGCACAAATTAAGTCAATTGCGTAGCCCGACAATGTAAGAAAACTCGAAAGATATTTCTTGCTTCGTCTAAATAAAGTTTTTATCCTTATAAAACAGATAAGAAACATAAAAACAAACTGAAATGCCCGTCAAACGCGAGTCGGACACGCGCTCCGAGGGTTCTATACGCTTTAGACGACCTATTTATAAGTATGCATTTTAGTTGAGTTGTGTTTCTAAGCAAAATGTGCGAAGTGTGAGGTCATTTTAGCTGACTTCAAAAAATTCAAAAAAGAATGAAAGAAAGAGAGAATTTCAAGTAAAAAAAATATATTTTTATCAAACTTTTTTGCTAAATAAACGTCATTACTAATCTTCAAGTTCATAGGTGAAAATAAAGTCAAATTTTTTTTGGTAGAAATAAAAAAAGCTGGCTTTAGTGGCTTTCCATTCCTTTGTATTCCAATATTTTTCAAACCAAAAAATACAGTTTTTATCTACTAAACGAGCTCTAAACAACGATACCCCAATGCATTCAATTTTTTTCACCCTAAACTCCTCATAACCAGTGTGATAGCTTTTATATCCCGTATTTATGCCCCATTATGTATGACTAGTCCAATTTATATCTGCTTATACGTGGCGAGTTCAATTTTCTCCACCGCATATTTCACCGGGCTACAAGGCAGAGGGATCGGTTAAAAATTGCAAGCTTGTACTCTATAAATTTGGACGCCCTGGCCGTGTTAAGCAGATGGATTTAGCTCGGTATGTGCGGACGACGCAATTTTGCTTCTTTTTTAATTTATTCGGTTTTACAGAGTGATTTTGATACGTGTACTTGATGTTTAAAAGAAAAACCTATGTCACATAATCATGAATCGAGCTCAAAAGCATCTTAAACGCGTATTATAAAAATCGACGAATATTATGGTATTAGACTCAAATTATTTAGTCAAAATACCACAAATGGAACTTATCACGCTAACACACACGAGTAGCTAATACCTCGACGTTTCGGCCACATTAAAACGTTATATAAAATTATCTAGTTACAAAAGCCTGAATGCTAAAAATAAAAATAACAAATACTTAAGCTTTTTTTACCGATTTGATTACAAGTACTTTTTAGGGTTCCGCAGCCAAAATGGCAAAAACGGAACCCATATAGTTTTTTTAGAGTACCTCCCATAGACGTAAAGTGGGGGTGATTTTTTTTTCTCCTCTAACCTTGTAGTGTGGATTATCGTTGGATAGGTCTTATAAAACCATTAGGGGGTTGCTAAAACGATTTTTCTATTTAGTGATTTGTTTGCAAAATTCAACTTTAAATTGCAAATTTTCATTAAAATCGAGTGTCCCCCCTCTATAAAATCTAAACCGGTGCGTGGAAAAATTAAAAAAAATCAGGATGGTAGTAAGTATATCAAACTTACAAGGAAAACTATAACGGTTAAGTTTTCTTGAGAATTATTAGTAGTTTAAGAGTAAATAGCAGCCTCAAGTATAAAATATACCTATTGGAATATTCTGTACAAAATACGAAATCCTTACAAAAATATTACTTATTACTTGTTCGATACGCTCTTGGCCGGTTTTTTGACTGGACTTGCATTGCCATATTCAGTTCCAAGTTGGTGCCGTGAACCGTTGAAGAGTTTCATCCTGTGGAGACGATCCAGGCCGGACCACAAGAAATTCGCTACCAGATCTAAGTATTGTCAACGGATTAAATTAAGTACCTACATACCTAAAATTTTAGCTCAAAAGAATACATGGAAGTGGTCATTAAATGGTTTGCAAATTTATCAAAGTCAAAATATCTTTATTTAATTTAGGCTGCAACAAGCACTAGGTATGAATGTCAAAAATCAACCCGGCAAGAAACTCAACGAGGTATAATTTTTTTAAACTATAACATAACTCATGACATGGAAGACTTATATGTCGGTATACCTACGAGTACATACGTGTGTTGCAAGTTATATATAAACTAATAAAATGGCTACAGGTGGGTTAAAAATAAAAGAAAATATAACACATTTTTTTATCTGCTCTGTACATAATTCATAATTATCTTTGGATTTTAATACTTATAAGCGTTTCAGTTTTGTATCGTCGATATCAAAATGAATTGATATATTGTCAAAACAATCTTGGTTTTGTACGAAGTTCTCTAGGCCTAGTCCATTATATCGGACAATAACTGAGTTAGCCTGCACTTAACAAGTTATGTGCCGTCGCTCCGTCTTCACCAGCTAAATGTGCCTTAACTTTGTTATTGTTTCCATGCAAACCAAATTATTATGAATTGACATTTATGAATTGTATGTAAAACACATAGTTATGAGATGTGGAGGTCAAGAAGGGAGGCCTTTGCCAAGCAGACGGACACATAGGCTGAGAAAAAAAATGCATAACACAATAAGTTTTTGTTAAAAACATATTTTTAATACAAGCCTTTTTTACTGACTGTACTTTTTTTACTACACTCGCATTACCGTCCAAAATAGTTTTTTATATTCGACTGGATGGCAAACGAGCAAGTGGGTCTCCTGATGGTAAGAGATCACCACTGCCCATAAACATCTGCAACACCAGGGGTATTGCAGATGCGTTGCCAACCTAGAGGCCTAAGATGGGATACCTCAATGCCAGTAATTTCACCGGCTGTCTTACTCTCCACGCCGAAACACAACAGTGCAAGCATTGCTGCTTCACGGCAGGATTAGCGAGCAAGATGGTGGTAGCAATCCGGGCGGACCTTGCACAAAGGTCCTACCACCTGCAAGATTTGCATACAACATTTTAAGTTGATGCCATTAACCGTTGAAGAGTTCCGTCCTGCGGAGACGATCTTGGCCTCGGGAGGACCACCAGAATTTCAGTACCAAATTGATATATTGTCACCGGACATAACGTAAGTACCTATTTTTAATTTTATGTCGTTCTGACCATGAAAGTGGGTCGAAATTCAGTTACAAGACTTGACCCGCACATACAGGCATAATAAAGCTTGTAACATACATTCGCTGCAATATAATAAAACTTGCTGCATTTATACTAAGTTCCCGAGCACAGATGCTGTCAGATGCACACATTTTTTTCCAGCGTCATAGCTTTTGTGTTTCGTACATTACACGACTAACATGTCTACAAATTACAAACAACTTAAAATATACAAGGTGTATTGAAATTGTTCCATGATATTTTCAGTAGATGGTTGGGTTGGTTTAACTGAATACCTCTAAAAATGCTTCTATTCATCGGAATTTTCGTATAAAAATTTAGACACGCCTATATAGCGATATAAGTGAAATAGGAAAAAAAACTTATGTACTTAATGACGCGTCTAAATGTTAAAAGTGCATACACCGATTTTTTTTACGAGGTTGCATACTACTGTTTTTATAACGTACTATTAACGTGCGAAATTACTTTCGAAATCAGCCAATAGCTTTACAGTGAAGAAAAACATCCTGAGGAATCCTGCACACACCAGCGAAGTAATTTAATGTTGTGTGTGTGAAGTTCCCAATCTGCACTGGGCCAGTGTGGGAAATACCGACAAAGTCCTCTCATTCTGAGAGGAGGTCTGTGCCAAGCAGTGGGACATGTACATGCCGAAATTATAATAATGATGATGAATTTCCTTTTCCTTATGACCTGCAATTACATTAAACTGCAACGCCATGAAACAGTTTTTCATGCATTATACCGGGTGTGGTCTATAATATGAGCAAATAATTAAAACATAGATCGTAGTCGTCAAGTTGTTCAAGTTTAGTTCGCCTTTGTACATCTTATTATCTTGTGTTCTGTTATTTTCATGTGTTTTTATGTACAATAAAGAGTTTTACAATACAATACAATACATTAGTTTAGCGACTTTTAAAAATAATGGACTCCTTACATTTTACCTTTTTCATACAAACTAAATAATGTAATCAATGTACGCCATCCTAGAACCCAACTGACGTCGCCTGTCACGCTACATACATCAAGCATTTTGCTTTACATTGCTTCCCCTAATAAACTTTAAACTGTAATAATAATTCAAAAACTAACTATTTTTAAAAGTTGCTGAACTAATTTGTTCAGTTTGACGAGTACGGTCTATGTTTTAATTATTTACTCATATTACAGGCCACACCCGGTATAGGTAGGTAGATAGTAAACATTAGAGTTGGTCGCGTGACTAAGTAAATTTAATTGTATGTATTATGCAGTTCAATGCACGTTGTTCTAATTCAAGAACAAGAAACCTCGAATTGTTGAATTAATTTATGAATGATTCTAACGTTATCGTTAAGTTAATGACCAGATAACCCAGTATCAGTTAACTTGACTAGATTCTCGCACTATTTATATTTATACGTGAATGGAAAGTCTGAATACTCTCAGTCCATACTCAGCTAGTAATTTGTTTAGTAGTTTAGCAAACAGTTAACACAATGATTATTTGTGTATTTTAGTAAAATTAAATAATATATTCGTTCTTAAAATAATCTGCAGTTCTCAACTCGACAATCCAAGATTTTTTTACAAGCTATTCTTTAGCTTACCCTGTTTGTTTATTATATTTGTTTGGGTCAAAACTTTTCGCCAATACTGTGAGTTACCATCCGAAAAATAACGAATCGCACATACGTCTGTTACGAATTTTCGGATTTTACATATGTATGTATAATTTATTTATTTATTTTAAAGAAATTCTCAAAAAAAAATCCCGTACAAAATGTTCATGGGTTTCGTAACTGTCATACATTTAATATTCATTCCGTCTATACGGTAAACTCTCCCCTCAAATAAATAACGTATTTAAATAAATTGGACCCGCTAGATGGCGCTGTTGTTGCTTTTAGTTTGAAACTGTTCACGCCATGCCACTAATATTTAATAAATAACACGTGCTATTTTGTATTATGTACTTTACTGTAAAATCTTTTACTTTACAAAACTTTCAAGCCAAAATCGCAAATATTATACTGGATAAATGTCGGAGCGATGAAGTTTCCTTCGGTTAAAAATGCTTCTTGTTGGTTTATTTGAAGATTGGTGGCGAAGAGAGTAAATGTGGTAAGCAGTTCGGGATCTGTAATATAAATATTGTATTTAAAATTCGTTATCGCGGTGTTCAGAATTATGGTACAGTCACCAGCAACAATATCTGACACAAAAAGCGTGTATAAATATCTGATACGACTCTATTTCTAGGGCCGGAAGGACGTGTCAGATATTTTTGCACTGACTGTACACCAGTGTTGCACGCGTAAATCATTAGATACAGCCGTTTAATTAAAATTCCGGGATCTTACAAAATTTCCGTGGGAATTACATCGTGGTTTTCATTGACGTTGCATAAAAAGCAACCATGCCAAATTTCATGACTCTAAGCCCAGCGGTTTTCCAGATGTCCAGCTACCTCACACACACACACACACACACACACACACACACACACACACACACACACACACGATGATGATAATGACGATGACGATATGAAAACCAAAGACAGAAGGGTCTAATTAAAACACTAAAGCGTAGATGGACTGTTAAAATAAATCATATGGGAAAGTGTCATAATTTCAATGCAATACTCGTAATCAAATTAACTCGTCCCTCTCTCCTCTCCTCTGGTTGAGTTCGAAATGCGTGCATTGGTTATTGAGTAATCTCAATCGTAGAGTTCATTTTCAGAGCAACACAACCGTACACCATGCTACTAGATGTTAATGCTATCCTGCAGGGTCAAGCAGCCCGATCTTACGGTTGGTTCAATCGCCTAAACGATTCAGTTTACATTTTATATATACCTACTTATTAAAAGAGAAATAACTATACTTACCTGTTGGGACTAAGCCAGGCTGAAGAGTGTACGTATAGACGGGCAGATGTAGAAAAGTAGAAATTTCCGCTTTGTCCAACCTCAAGTCATTGATTTGTGGTATTACCAGAGTTATAGACATTCTCTCTGAAATTAAAACCATTTTAACCGACGAAAAAAAACGGAGGCTTTCAAGTCGACGTGTATATATATATTTTTATATATTTTTTTTATATTGGATGGGTTCGAAATTGGTTCCTATAAATTGGATAAAGAAAACCCACCCAAAGGGTGGAAAAAATAATAAAATAAAAACTTTTTGAGAAACAAATTAAACCGCCGAAAAAACTGAAAAGCGAAAATTAATAAACCTTTTTTATTTAACCTTAATCTATGTACCAGTTCGAAGTCAGTGCCCCTGACTGAACTAACCAGCTGGAGTGGGCCTACATGAGGGGAGAGAGTTGGAAGTCTTATCTACACAGTTTTGTTTGCGCCATTTGCTGGAAAGCCAGTAAAAGAGCATGCATTCTCCCGTCTAGACTGCGGGGTTCGTGGGTCAGTTTTTTTTGTTGTTGTTTCTCAATAGTTCCGTCCTTGACCTACTCTAGCCGTTTTCTTTACAATTTTAAGGTTATGGATTTGGGGATTGTGACTTTTCTGACGTTGGTCTGCGTTTACTTAAAACTAAACTACCTTCAATGAACTGAAATAATTTCTTTGCTTACCCGAGACCTTGTGATAGCTAAGTATATGCAAAATATACGCGTTCATGCAGTTCCTCTACCTGGTGGTGGTGGTTATAGATGGGTTTGTGTGATTTGTGTTTTCTTACAGTGTGAAGGTGGAGGAACTGCATGAACGCGCATATTTTGCATAAACTGAGCTATCATAAGGTCGCGGGTGAGCAAAGAAATTATTTTAGTTCATTGATATGGACCTCTGCAAAGTAACGCCTGATTCAATAAATTATTTAAACTATCTTCCTTTTGCCTCCGATGGAAGGTGACCATTTCATTAGCCCCAGTCTGCGCAAGCATATCACATACTACTTTTATCTGGTAAAATACAAAGTTCGAGTATGATACAGAAGTTGCGAGTAAACTTACCAATACGAACTCTAGCGTAATCTGATGTAACAGTAGGTTCTCTTCCTCGGCGATAGAATTTAAAGTATGCGTAACCATTATAAGAAATGAAGTCGAATCCGAGCGTAATGACCAAGTTGTTGGTTGCTTTGTTAATGCTGAAACAATACGTAAGACGGTTAAATTCAATTGGCTAAATAAAATGGTCGTTAAAATATTTCAAACGCCACGCTTTAGTATCAGAAAAATCTATGACTCAGGTCACACAGGTGACACAGAACAGTCGTATTGATTATCCAAATGTCAGGTGCCGCGGCTATTTTGAAAAAAAAACTTCGATGAGTGTCATGGCAACTCGCGGACTACTCCCGACACTTCACGGAGAGCCAGGAGCCGGCATGGACGTACTACCTAAACGGGACCGAGCACTTGCAGCTCAAAAGCACGATGAACGAGATAGCTAGTACCGACGCACTTTGTCCCTTTCAATAGGGTGACCATACCTAAGATTTTTGTGACACAATTCAATCTTCCTGCTTATTGTTTATTATAATCACTAAAGTTGCAAGATGCAAAGATGCAAGGCAATAATAATATGCCATTTTTACAATATCAACAAATTATGAAAAGTCGTGCGCCAACTTACGAACAATAATTAACATAACTCAGCTACCGATAATTATATTATCTTCTAAATTGATTACTTAGCAACTAATATTGTAAGTCAGCTACTTTATTTATTAATAGTACTACAGTAAGGACACACAATACAAAGATCATGGTCAACATAGTCGTTAGATTTTAAATAATGGTATTTTATTGGCTGGCAAGATGAAAGAAAGAGACAAATTGCATCGGTTGTAACTATCCCTCTCATCTTGGATTAGCCTCTATGTTAGGCGCTATGGAAAAAAATACTTTCTCTCCTTATAATATAGTTCATTTTCGTAAACACGAATTTTCAGAGTACTCGGTCCCGTTTGGGTAGTACGTCTATGGGAGCCGGAGACCCGAAGGCCTAAAGACCACCTAAATATACTGCCTCTACTGGGATTTGAACGTAGTAGCTCAGCTTCATAGTCGGGATCAGTAACGATTAGGCTATCTTGTCGAAAATAAATTGATACTTACTAGAACTCTTCAATTTTGCCAGTCCGTATGCCTGTATATTCGGCATTGATTAGAGTCGTCGAGATGTTGACACTTGGCGTGTTGAGGGTTGTTTGAGCACGGTACAAGGGCTCGGGCACTGGCTCTGCTGATATTTTGCATTTGGAGTGCTCCGCGAAGAAGCGCCGGATGCAAAACGTGTCGTAGATTTCACATGGGCGCACTATCCTGGCGTTGATATCTTAATAGAAAAAAAATGCAACTTTATCATTTTATTTCGGGCCATAAAAATATTTTTTCTCAAACATGACATGACATATTGACGTTGTGTTACAAATAATAGGCTGAGAAGTATCGCGCTGCAGGCGCTGCGGCTCAGCTGCGTGCGCGCGGTCACTCTAGCGGCCTGCAAAGAGATTTCATACAACCTTGCAGGCCGCTGGCCGGCCGGCAATGCGACCGTCTTTTGTTTCAACGCGCGCCGGAACGTGGGGCTAAAACCTCTACAGTAATGTACTATTACAATACAATAAAATGACACTTTATTATACACCAGAAATAGTAAGCGATACAGAAAACAGGACACATACACAACAACATGTATATATCAATTTAAATATATAATTTACTTATATTCAATTAATTAAAAAGGTTCTCCATTGCGGGTACAATGGGACAATGCACGAAGGGTATTGGACATCTTTGCGCCTGGTACGACGCGGGGTGGTCATTTGACGGACTGTATTTTGAATTGTATTTAGTATTTACCTGACCTTTTTAACAATAAACAGCAACAAATTATGTAACACTCATAACAAGTAAGCTTACTTTATACAAACAAACAAACAAATTCTTTATTCACCAAGAATATGGTAGGCAGAGTAGATATTATAATAGTAAGTAGTATCACATATTCTGTCGCTATTGCGGCGTGTAAATATTCAGGTTCTTAAAATTGGGTATTTACTTAAAAACATTTAAATAATTTAAATAATCATCATCAAAATCAAATAACAGATATGAGATAAGGGATTATATAAGCTTGTTATGGGTGTTCTTACCTGTACATAATTTCAATAAATGACAAGTAACTTACCAGGATTTCCTGCGTCGATATCAAATTTAAAATCAGTATTGTTGCCAAAATTATCGTATAAGCTAGGATAGTTTAAAGCGAGGTTATTCAAGCGATCCTCGAAATTCGGCAATGGAATATTGCTGTTACTTGAAGCAATTTTCTTTCCAAAACTACCCCCCAAAATAAAAAACAAGCAAATATAATTTTTCATTTTGCAAGATCTGCATTTGCTGTGAACAATGTAACACCTGAAAACAGTTTACATGCCTTTTATAAGTAAACACGTTTAGTTGCGTGGCTAGTTTGATGGAATGTATTATTACAGGTTATTTAGTAGGTACGCGTTCTAATTTAATAAGCCTTGAAGTAATGGATAAGAGTAAAAAAACTTGGTTTACTCGGTGCTAGTAAAGTTATACATTGCTGCATTCAATTGATTACTTTGTTTTTTAACACAATCGGGACTTATCACGTTAAACAAGGAGTAATAATTACTTCGACGTTTCGACCAAATTACAGTGGCCGTGGTGAGTAGACTGAAGTGAGGGAGGATGGGTGGATGGATGGGGGGGGATGTCTTAGCAACGCGAGTCCTTCAAACTACTCGCAGTTGATTTTAATTAGTACTGGCATTCGTATCTCGAACTACCCGCACTTGGGCATGATTTTTTACTGTCACCCCATCATTAGTTCTGGCATAGGTAGTGCCACGAGAGTTGAAGGCATAATTACACACACAGCTACAAAAAGAACTAATTGCACAAAAGGATAATGAATTAAATTAATGAGTAAATGTCGAAATCCTGCTGTCATTACATGACATGTCATGTTCTCGTGTGCGTGACCTCTTGACTCTGGTGGCACTAGGTAAACTAATTTGTAATCAATAGGGATGTTGACACCATTTAAAAAATAATTTGAAGACATGACTCCAGTAAAAAAACGCTTTATGCCCTGAAAACCAGATTAGTTTTCGATTAACTGCAAAATTAGATTTTTTGTTGCTTTAAAACCAATAAATAGTTAGTAGATTGAGTTGGCGAACAAGTGACGTCATAGAGGAGAATACGGTATTTGACAACTCCTGATTTTGCCATATCTTAATATTATTATGAAAATATAGATAAACAGATAGTATTTAGCGAATAGAAAATTTAAATCGAATGAAAATTGGATTTATAGTGATTTTTTGAAAAATCTATATACCTGTCTCTTTCTCAAACGCTTTTCTATGCAGCAAGTATGGTGGTACTGGCGTGTGACGTCACATGCCAGTATGTCTTTCTCTGTCTAGTCTTGAATTTAAAACCTTTATAACTTTGTTATTTGTAAAGGTAGCTTAAAAATTGTTTTTCTATTCGATAACAGGCATTTTGTGTAGTTTTAATTTATAAAACATATACAAAATAGTCAAATACCGTATTGTGTTTTGACAGCCCATAAAAAGTACGTCAGTTGATTGGTGGTGTCAACATCCCTATTGCGGGTAGTTCGAAGGGCTTGCGCTGCTATGCAGATATGACACCCTACTCTACAGTCTACTCATGATCACTTTTAAGCGATAAGACCGCCTATTGTCTACCCTGAATCTAAGTGTTTATATCATAAGTTTTTTGTACTGCTTTATGGTGTGCACTAAAGAATATTTGTATTGTATTGTATTGATCACGGTCACTGTTATGTGGTCCAAACGTCGAGGTACGAGTATATGTTACGTGTTGTTTAGAGTGATAAGTTCGGATTGTGTTAGTAAAAGTTAATATGGATGAAAATAACGAAAGTTTTAAGAGCGTTTATACCTGCTGAGCTGGCAACGTTGCATTTTTGTCAGTTTCTCGATTATTCTATAAAAATTGAATGAAAATTAAAAATGTGGTCTGATAGAACTGTTCTTAATATATTAGTTAATGTGTCTACTGCAATAATTATTCGTGATAGATTTTTATTTTCTTTAAAAACCGTTAATGTCTATTTGTTCATTTTAAAGGATTTAAAAGTCTATCACGAATAATTATTGCTGTAGACACATTAACTTGTATGTAAAATAAAATTAAAAATGTGGTCTGTTAGAACTGTTCTTATTCTAACAGACCACATTTTTAATTTGAATTCAATTTTTATGGTATAATCGAGAAAAATTGACATAAATGCAGCGTAGCCAGCTCAGCAGGTATACCTGCTCTTAAACGTCATAATTTGATTACTTTTGTTACTCATTAGTCCCACACCCCGCAATGTAATGCTACTGGCAAAACGGGACTTACTAATAGTTTAATAATTGCGCAATTAGGTCTTGCGTTCGGTTGATCGATTGTTATGGGTAATATTATTATTACTAGTTTCTGTAATATGTTTAAGAATTCATTCTATGAACCGTAAATTAAAAATAATCGCTGGAATAATTTATGGGAACATTAAATTATAGCTGCCATCGTTACGTCTGGTTTTGGCCTCAGGCGACCTCAAGTCTGGCACTTACCTCTCGCAAAGATTAGAAATAACAGTTCAGAGAGGTAATGCGACCAGTGACTTGAGGTCAATGCCTGAGGCAGAAAATCTCTAAGATATTTTTAATTTGTAGTTTTAGTTTAACTTATATTAAGGTTTAGTTTTATGTATTAAATTTTAAAATTAAAAAAAAATCTATCAGAACAATGTAACTTAATTAAACAATATTAAAGTACAATACAATACAACTTTTCCTTGCACACCACGACATAGTAAACAGTACAGAAAACAGAGGTACATTAATTTTTTTTCAAGGTAGTCAATAGGTGACCTTATCCCTTCAGAGCGACCTCTTACAGGCAACCTACGGTGGGCGCGGTGCGGCAATTCGGCATTTTTAAGCACTGCAGCGTGCACTTGCGCGACTCGATTCGGTCTAGTTTGAAATCCGAGCGCGCCTTGTTTTATAAAATTCGTATGCCCAGTTGGGCTTGTACTTTGACAGAGGGGACGCGGCGAATGGCTACTCCCTTCTGTAGGAAGCCCACGTTGCTCTACGCTGTCACGGTATTGCAGTGCGTCGACACGGACTGGTTTAGTATCATGAGGAAACGATGCGCGTCTCTTCTCAACCGCAGTCTGGGCAGCTCGAATAGCATCCCGAGCATGCTAGCAAAACGCTGGGACTCGCCGTTGCTGCAACGGTACGTGCAACTCCACGCGCCTGTAATGCCGGTGCCCAGGCGTCTTTAGTTTTATTTAAGTTTAGTTAGATAATTAATTAGTAATAATATTACATTGTGTCTTAAGGGTGGTAAATAAGGAATTACGAACGAGAGTATATTAGAAGCCCGAAGTCGAAGACTGAGGGTCTTAATGAGTCGATGTTTGTAATTCTAGTACCGCCCGTGTGAGATACAATGTTTTTCATCACATTTTCGAGTAAAATTTTATATTTGTAAAAGAAAAACTAATAATAATATCGCTGACTGCGCTCTTGGCAGCGCCAGCTCCCCGCCGCCCTCCCCCACCCGCAGCATGTGCATGATGTGCGCGCGCAGGTGTTTTCTGCAGCAGCGTGCGCAACAGTAGCGCGCGCGGGAGTATTAGGGGCGGTAACTCATTTACCGACCTTGGGCATCATGACAAGAAAATTAGTACGCGCAATGACTCATTACCGACCTTGGTTTCATGACAAGAACAAAAGGTCGAGGGTTTTATTTGGGGGTTGCAATCAAGGTAGCCTGCATGTGACGACAATGTTTACGAGCAAGTGTGATGAAAAATTTCTTTATTGGCTCTAATACTCTTTGTGAAAAATACTAACCATAGCGATATAATTATAACTTGGAACTATAATAAATATATATCATGCGACACTTGCCACCAATTGACCTAGACCCACACTAAGCAAAGCTTGTACTATACAGGGAATGCCTAATGTTATTTCAGTAAGATACATGTGTCATACCATTTCTGAATCTGCATAACATGTCTAATTTTTTGGCTTTATTTGTTTGTTTCGTTTCTAGTAATTTTTTTTCATGGCAGATGGTTAAAGTTGAAATTCTTATTTTTGAGACAACTTAAATCAAGATTAATAAAGTTTTTTTCAGCATTTTACGGTAGTTACTGACAAAATAACACACTGCACTTCTGAAGTAACTATTCAAGATTCGATACACATAAAAAACTGTTATTAATAGCTTTCCAAGTCGATGCTGTTACTAAAAATGTCAAGACAAAGGGGAGTATCCCCAAAAATCTTTATTTCGGTAATAACTCGAAAACCGTGCAACTTTTATACGGGTCATGTTAGGTTGGTAAGGTTCCTCTTGAGCTGGCCTACCTCTGGTGTCACTGTGACGTGGTACTTCTGGGACACCCTGTAGATACTAGGCAACGGATAAACATACTTATATAGATAAATACATATTAAACACATAAATGTCTGCCCCGGCCGGGAATCGAATCCAGGACCTCAAGCTTCGTAGTCAGGTTCTCTAGCCACTTGTCCATCCGGTCATCTTAACTATGGATTCATAGTCCGAAATAAATGATTTGTATTAGTATTCGTAAGCGGATAAGTAGTGTACTTAGTAGTTATTTAAGTAGGTAATTACTTTGTTAAAAAATAGAAAACAACAGTACAAAAAGACTGGCAGGTTCAGAAAAGTAGAAATTAAATTCAGTAAATAGCGCATTATATTTTTTATTACACAATTTTTAAGTCAAAATCACAAATATTGTACTGCATAAATGTCGCAGCGATGAAATTTCCTTCGGTTAAAAATAATTCTTGTTGGTTCGTTCGAAGGTTAACACCGAAAAGATTAAATGTAGTAAGCAGTTCGGGATCTGTAACATAGATTTAAAATTTCATTAGTAGAGTAAACTGAACCGCGTACCAGGGAACTTTTTCGTTGCGAATATCATGTTAAGAGCGTTTAATAATATATAAATTTAATTTTTATGGAATAATCGAGAAAAACTAACCAAAATGCAATGTCGCCAGTTCGGCAGGTATAAACGCTCTTAACGTTACTAATAATCTTCCAAAAACCATCGTGAAATTGACTGTTAAAAGGTACCCTGGTATTCAGTTTCCTCAAATGTACATTTTTACCCAATTGAGAAGGGTTATGTGTTTGACCCGTATGTATGTATGTATGAGGTATGTATGCCTATTCCAAGTAACTACTCAACGGCTGAACCGATTTTGATAAATGAGACGTCATTGGATTCTTCTTGACGACACGGGGACATAATTTTCGAAAAATCAAAATGGCGGGTTTTTGGCGCCAAATTGTGCGTTTTCATTTTTTTTCATTCAAACCCATCGAGTAGGGTATCAAATGACTAATAATTAGCTTATTCTAAATATATTATTATATGGGTCATAATAGTTTTAATCTAAAATTTTCAGAGAAATATCAAAAAAATGTGAAATAAAATAATAAATAAAAAAAAATCAAACACCCGCTGCCTTAAAAAATACAAAAACGAAGAAAACAAGTCTATTCGGTTAGCTCTCTGTTTTTTTTTTCATTTATTTATTCAAGATATTTTAATAGCTTACATAATAATTATGATCAGCGAGCGAAAATCGCGAACGATTTATCAGTCGCTGATTGTTGCACGCTTAAAACGTATCATTGATCAATAATAATGCCTACTTTGTTACTTTCATGTTTGTTAAGTACTTAGCTAACTTAAAGTTCAACAGTTGGGACCCATTCAAATCGTGACCAGCTCAAAAATTCTTAGTAAGTACCTATTGGGTCCCTACTGTTGAACTTTAAGTTAGCTACCTAACAGAGTTCTAGCCCACTAGACTTGTTTTCTTCTTTTTAATATTTTTAAGGCAGTCGGGTTTTTGTTTTTTTTAATTTATTACTCATCTTACACAGTGTTCAAAGAACTAAAAAAATAAACCTTTCGGGACTAAACCAGGGCCAACAAAGTACGAATAAATGGGCACGTGCAGAAAGGTAGAAATATCCGCCTTGTCCAATCTTAAATCTCTGAGTTGCGGTATTATCATAGTTATAGACATTCTCCCTGAAATAAAAAAAATATTTAATCAGTTTTCATTCCTATTATGTAGAAAATAAAATAAATAAATAAATATCACGGGACAATTCAAACCAATTGACCTAGTCCCAAAGTAAGCTTAGCAAAGCTTGTGTTATGGGTACTAAGCAACGGATAAATATAATTATACAGATATAGATACATACTTAAATACATATTAAACACCCAAGACCCGAGAACAAACATTCGTATTTTTCATACAAATATCTGCCCCGACACGAGAATCGAACCCGGGACCTCAAGCTTCGTAGTAAGGTTCTCTAACCACTAGGCCATCCGGTCGTCTACACACACATCAAATACTTAAGTTTTTTTTCTGTCCACTAGAGGATTTTGTCAATGCATGTCAATGCCAAGTAAAACATGACAGCCGTTTAAAAAAAACAATTTTACGTTCCATTATTGGTCGCTAAAAACAAACAAACTTATAGCCTTATTATTTTCACATAATTAAATGTAAAAAAAAATACAAATATTAATTATTTTTAGTAGCAAAAAGTGTTCTCAAAGAAACACAATATCTTTTTTAAATATCAAAAGAAGGATTCAAATTGATATCTCTAAGAATCTAGAATATTATCATGCGCCAAGTATGCTACTAACTGCATCACATCGCCCAAACCAATCCAAACGAAAACATGAATACTAGTAGTAGTAAAATTATTTATTTCACAAAAAGGAAATACAAGGTACAATATTAATCGCTTGTAAACGCCAATATTTGCGTGTGGTGCCATCTATCACGGCTATCACAAGACACAATTCCTACGTTTTTATATTAAAAATTTAGTGATAAAGACAAATTACCACAGTTGGCGCCAGCATAGTCTGATGTCACAAAAGGCTCTCTCCCTCGACGGTAGAATTTGAGGTACGCGTAACCATTTAAAGAAATGAAATCAAATCCAAGGGTGATAACCAAGTTGTCGGTCGCTTTGTTGATACTAAATAAAACAAGATACATTTCGTTGGTGATACTGTAATACCACGTAACAAACTTTTTCCATAAAGAATAACTCTCACTGTACTAACAGTAGGTACTAACATTGTACTATTCTGACAGTGATAATTATACCTTACGGAAAATGCTAGTGACGCGGTATTGTAGATCACCGACAATTTAGTTAAAAGTAATCATTTATATCTTGGGGTGCTCGCAAAAGAATAGTATCCCCATTTCGTCCATTTAGGTGTTGTAGGAGGCAACTAAAGGACACTCTGATGATGAACAGCAGTGTCTTCTGCATGCTTTACTAGTTACCTAACCTACTATTCTTTAGCATGGGGATTATGACAACTCCCTTTACTCATAATGAAAAGGCAAATCGTAGTTCATTGTAGCATTCTAGGGGGTAGTCTTTTTTCAACAGATGATGAACAAAGATGGTAACTCATGATAATGATCCATTTTGAAACTGTCCATAAACTGGTTAATAAATGAGGTAGGTAGCTGGACGTCTGGAGTAACACTTTTTATCCCAATATTCCCCACGAAATCAATGTACAATCCCAATACCTTAACCGTTACGTCTAGAGACATCATTATTATTATTAGCCATAGGACGTCTACTGTTGGACATAGGCCTCCACTATAAACCTCCAGTTGCTTCGGTTGGAAGCGGCCTGCATCCACCGTGAGCCTGCGGCTTTAAACAGGTCATCCGTCCATCTCGTTGGTGGATGTCCTACGCTGCGAGCTGCGCTTGCTGATCCACGGTTTCCCTTCGAGTACTTTTTGGCCCCAACGGCCATCTGTTCTCCATGTTATATGGCCTAGGTACCCATTATTACTTCAATGAGCTAATTCGCTGTTATGTCACAGACATGATCACGATATAAATTAATCACGTTAATATATTTTTAGGATGATCCCATGGACATTTTGTAAAATCCCAGGATTTCAATTTGACTGCTGGATCTAATGATTTTTATTCGACTACTAGATCTAATGATTTCGATTTGACTACTAGATCTAATGATTTTAATTTGACTACTAGATCTAATGATTTCAATTTGACTACTAGATCTAATGATTTTAATTTGACTACTGGATCTAATGATTTAAATTTGCCTACTAGATCTAATGAATTCAATTTGACTACTAAATCTAATGATTTCAATTTGACTACTAGATATAAATTTAACTACTAGATCTAATGATTTCAATTTGACTACTAGATCTAATGAATTCAATTTGACTACTAGATCTAATGATTTCAATTTGACTACTAGATCTAATGATCTAAATTTAACTACTAGATCTAATGATTTCAATTTGACTACTAGATCTAATGATTTCAATTTAACTACTAGATCTAATGATTTCAATTTGACTACTAGATCTAATGATTTCAATTGAACTACTAGATCTGATTTCAATTTGCCTACTAAATCTAATGATTTCAATTGGACTACTTGATCTTATGATTTTTGCCAACAAAGCCGCAGCTTTGCCGCGGCCTTTGGTACCTACTCGCGGGTAAAACTTACTCAAAGACTTTTCTCCCCCAATGGTTATTATAAGTATATCTTTGAGCGATGTGGCTCGCCCCTTGCCACTTCATCTTGGATATTTTTATAGCTATGTCGGTGACTTTAGTAATTTAGAAATTCCGGATTCTATCGCGTAAAAAACTATAACACTTTACCACTATAACACATAACACTTTAGCACTATACCCCATTGCGTGATTCTGAGCTTCTCCAAGAAGCCAACACTGCTAGACTACACGGTTTTATTGTCATTCAGTGTCCTATTATAATCAGTACTTACTAAAATTCTTCAATTCTACCAGTCCGTAACCCAGTATATTCAAGATTGACTAGAGTTGGAGTAATATTGAGGCTAGGCACGCTGTCGGTGGAGCGGGCTCTATACAAGGGTTCAGGCAAACGCTCCGCTGATATTCTGCATTTGGAGTGCTCCGCGAAGAAACGCCGGATGCAAAACGTGTCGTAGATTTCACATGGACGCTCGATTCTGGCGTTGATATCTGAAAAGAAATAAAATTACTAGATTTTTCTTCCACTTACTTACCTGATAGCTATTATATTAATAACCCTTCTTCGGGCAGTCGGGTAAAAAAACTCGCACCAAAAATGGTTCCCTCGCTAATGAAAATTTTCAGAGAAAAATATTTATAAAATATAAACGTTTGTTCTTGAGTCTTGGACATTTAAATGTACTTACGTAAGTATCCGTAGGGCAAGCTTTACTTAGTTTGGGACAAGGTCAATTGTCTCATAATCAGGTGTAGCTCAAACAAAACTCTTAAACAGGGGGTAAGTTTCAAATTCTACTGATCAAAATTTGATGCGAGCGTTACAAGGTAAAAAAAACTTACCAGGATTTCCAAAATCAAATTCAAATTTTACGTCCCGATAGGCGAGTGTGTCATTTTTAAAGAGATTGGCGTAATTTTTATGGTTCTTTACGAAACCACTTGTTTCAGTTACGCCGCTGACAGCATTTTTTTCTCCAAAAATGACGCATAAAGGTATAAATAAACTGACATGTTTCATGGTTAAAGCTACATTTATCATCTGTATAGACAGGCTAACGTTGTTATACCTTTTATAGTACTTATAAATATTCTCGTGTTTAGTATATACTTAAATTATACATCTCATTATTCAATTTTCAGCTTAATTTGAGTTTTTAGCTAAGGCTCGACAACGACTATGCGTGTTTCGCTATGTAAACATGGCTTAGGCTTGTAAACTCTACTTTTTCAAAATGTACACTTTCCGCAAAATGACACTTCTATTGCAACACTTAACATTTTGCGGATTACAGCAGTTTCTCAACATTAACTTTACTATACATGTACTTGTATAAGTACATTTTCCAAAAAGGGCACTATTATAAAACGCACTTTTTACCAGAAGGTAAAATCCGCAATATTATCGTTTTTATTACAATATTTTTAGCAGAATGTTACCTACTGTTAATTTGATAAAACTGTAATGTTTACAAGAGAGCTCCATGTAAGAAAGCGTGTTTTTTGAGATAGTGCTTTCGAGAAAGTGATCCTTCTAAAAAAAAGTGCACCTCTTGAGAAAGTGCACATATAAGAAAATTGCATTATAAAACCTTAAGCCGTAATCGCTGTGCAGGAGGCCACGCATAAAATAAATCAACGTCAAATGAATAAATATCACGGGACACGACATCAATTGATCTATTCCTAAAGGAAACAAGCCTCGTGTTATAAGTATTAACCAACGGATAATCATACTTAAATAGATAAATGCATACATAAATACACATTAAACAGCTAAGGACTTGAGAACCAACATTCTTATTTTTCATAGAAATATCTGCGCCGACCAGGGCTCGAATCCAGGACCTCAAGCTTCATAATCAGGTTCTCTAACCACTGGACTATCCGGTCATCGTCAACAAATGAAACGCTCGCTGCGCCGCCGCTCGCGCGCAGTAGTGGCCAGGCTTTTGCATTGCAATTATAACATCATCAACATCTGAGCTAGACCTTAATCCACTTTCTTGATTTACAGTTGTAATTATAGTTCCACTGGCCTTTACCAGTGGCTTCGCATAAAAACATTAGATTCGCTCGGCTATTCATTGTTGGCTACATACATACTGTTTCAGTACCTGGGCGACCGAAAATGTGTTTTAGAGAAGACACGTCGCTGCTTATAAACAAAAGGGTCACAAGTCAAAAATTTCCAAAATTTATTTTAGTTAAAATGTGGCCAAAATCAGCCTTATTTTCAGATTTCACGAAGACACCTATTAAAATCGGCCTATTAACATCAAATACACGCTTACACCCTTTTGGCATTTTGACGCATTGATGGCTAAGTTTAGAGCAAAGCAGCCATCTTTTGAGTTGCAACCTGACTCGTGAAAAGATACCAACTTTGTGAATGAATTTTATTTGTTATTTGTGAACACGCCCGTTTCGCTTATAATAAACAAATAATTAAACAAAGATTTTTACGATAAAAGTGCCACATTTCGGAGTATCCGTTTCGTTTATAAAAACAAAAAATTACAAAATTATCTTTAAGATCAAAGTACCATATTTTGGAAAATTAATAAAATAAAATATAATTATATATTTAAGTTAAAATAAACAGGAGATAGGGAATTCAAACACGCATCGAATGATATATGACACAAAAATATTTATTATTAGTATTGAAAGTAAAAGAGCCGAAAAACATTAAAAAAATAGAATGAAAATTTTCAATGTGCTCTCCTGGGAAAATGTAATCTTCATTTGTGGCCCTGTTTAAAAGCAGCGACGTATTTAAATAAGCTTTAAAGAAAAGACGTAAACAAATTATGAAACTAAGTCACATTAAACCTAGATTTAATATGTAGACATGCAGTTTACAAGGGCAACACTATACCGCTGAACCACCACGATGATGACAAAACTATCGATATTACCATCTCAAATATCGATCTGTTATTGCGTGTGAAATTTATACATATATTAGTGGAAAACACTCGGGGCAGAGAGAGAGAGAGAGAGAGAGAGAGAGGGGGGGGGGGAGAGAGAGAGAGAGAGAGAGAGAGAGAGAGAGAGAGAGAGAGAGAGAGAGAGGGAGGGAGAGAGAGAGAGAGAGAGAGAGAGAGAGAGAGAGAGAGAGAGAGAGAGAGAGGAGCTACGCTGCTTTTTAGTGGGACCCATTTAGAAAGTTTAACGCAGCGTTTATCGCATAAAACTACCGAGCGCTTTATAATTTTGTCTCAGTATGTTGACTCGATACCCTCCTAAATAGCTAGGTATAGTAATAGACAAGAAACTGCATCATAGGCAATGGAGGCTGCACCGGAAACGGCGGCGGCGGAAGTGACGTCACAGTGCACTCTCCGGAACACGCCTGAAAGCCTGATAGGTGAGTAGTTTGTTTTCAATGCTTTCAAATAAATTAATTTGAAAATACTAGTTGAATTAAAGCTATGATAATTACTAGTCCTTACCCATGGCTTCATTCGCTCTACTGTTACATGTATTGATATGCGATCTTTTTTCAAAATTCTAAGTGGGGATTGTCAAAAATTACGACTTTGGTCTTCATTTACGTTGCATAAAACACGTTAGCGTGAAGAATAAACTAACCCACACAGACATACACGCACGCATGTACAAAGTCTTAAAAATTCGCATAGTAAAACTAGTAAAATTTGGGTAAAATTTGGCTCGAGGACCATGTAAAAATTTCTCAAATTCTTGGATTTTTTTCAAAATCTGGATTGTAATTCCGTTTTTTAAAACGGAGTTAGATTTATTTTTAGATTTGTTATGCTTAGGAATTGACGTGCCCGAGTTGAGAAAAAAAATATGAATCTTACAATGTCTTGTATTAAATACGAGTGTTTATTGTTTTGTGTAGAAAAGCGACGACTTCGAAGCAAGAGATACAAATTCAAATAAAACCACTTATTTAATTGGACACCGCCGTCAAAGGGCTCTGAGACCTCCGGTTTTGTTTCCTTTGATTATTTTATGATCGAAACAACGGCTAAGAAGTGAACCTTCGATTGGTCAAAGATTATAGCGTGTAAAATATTTTGGATTTGCACCTTTATTACTAAAGCCTCTGAGAGTTTGAAAATATTAATAACAAATAACCGGCCAAGAGCGTGTCGGACACGCCCAAGATAGGGTTCCGTAGCCATTAGGAAAAAAAACAAGTAATATTATGTGCGTTATAACACAATTAAAATACTTACTACAGTCATACATATACTTAGTAAAGCCATTTTTTTTATTTAAATAAAAAAAGATTTACTGATATAGATGGCATGCTATTTGGAAGAAGGTATAAATAAAAAATATCGTAAGTAAAATTTACTATAAATTTACAAATAGGTACTGATTGTGCGTGATCTTTTCACCACGTCACTCGTTCGTTAACCAGTTCACTTAGTAGCTCACAACCTTTGCTCACTTAGTGAACAATTTCATGCAGTTAGGTTTACATACATCTAATTGCGTTACTTATATAATAATATGCTGAAGAACAGTATATAAAATAAAGCAGAATAATAAGACAGCCATTTGTACAATTGCACGATGAACTAGACAGGTACGATTTTCATTTGACATGGATATTGAGTAAACCTATGTCTGTGCAAAATTTAAATTCTTCTTTCGTGACAAGTTGTCTCTCTTTTACTTTTTCACTTTTCAAAAAACCATTAATGTCACGAACAAATGTTTTTTTTTCCTTTGTTTTTGCCGCTTGCTGTCTGTACTTTGTAACTCTTTGTTCTGCCCCAGGCCAAGCAATTACACGGCGCGGAACTCTAAACCTGTACTTCGGACGTTTTTCGCGCGGAACCCGACCCGCCAAGCTCCGTTACTAATTGGTACTGCCTTTGTGCCGATGTTTATCTAAAAGTGATTTTGTTAAGACAAATTTTTTGATGATTTGAAAAGTTGTTTTGAAGGTTTTTAGAAATGTACCTATAATAAGTGAACTCTATAAGATGGTTGTATCTGAAGACGAAATAGGTATAAACGCTAGTCTCTCGTGTTAGTCTTGCTGTCATTGTGTGCAAGTTACTTAGGTTATGTTACGTACGAGTATTTTCTGTACAGTAACTAATGAAATACTCAAAATCAACAAAATGTAATAGCCATACGGCTATTTTTGTTCTTTGCAAACCGTAAATCTTATAATAAGTTCGCTGCCTGTTGATTTTTTTTATAATTTCATGGCATGTAATACTACTATTTTTATAAACTTAGAGTTAGAAGACAAATGAAAGAATGTAAAATATACTCACGAAATTTATTTGTTGTCTCACTGTAACTATAGCGATGTCACATTGCCAACCCATAGCAACGTGTAAGTAATCACTAGAAACCAATTATCTATTTACAACAAATTTAATGGTCCATATACACTACACTTAAAAGTTAAAATCCTTGATCGTTATAATATTTTTATTTACAAATATTTTTTAACCAGTAGGTAAACAAGTTGGCAGCACCAGTGATGCAAGAGTGAGCCCTGTCAGCAGCACGCATTGATTTTTAAATCTACCCTCCAATTGGTTTCCGAGTGACTTGACTTATCCAAAGAAACAGGCTACATAATAATGTTATTGTCGTTCCAATCATTTATTTAACTTTTGACAGCTCGAGTACTAATTAAAATAGTGATGCCCTGATGCGTTCCTGATTCGATTTCATTTAACAATCGATTTTATTCATGAAGAAGTTTTAATCGATTTAACATATTCATATTTTATTTTTGCTCAACATTTTGCATTGTTTTATAAACATTCACAGGTGTTTAAGTTACTTTATCTTACATATTAAAATAAACCATTTATGTTAAGTTAATATGTTTATCACTTCCGACGGTAATTTAGTAATTTTGTCAATTATGAAGCGGAAAAACTGGACGCGGCAGCGACGCCAGTTTGTTGTCACCCACAATGAGACGCCCGTGGTAGGTATAATTAAAGATAGTATTACAGTGCCTATTTTAGTTGTTTTAACTTTTTAATCCCTAAAGGCATATTAATGTATTTATTATTTTTAAATGATTTTGCTGTAAAATATAATCACAATCATTTTAAATGTATGTTTTATTTATAAAATCGATTTACTTCAAAACGGTTTTTATAGTCTATGGTCATTCATTACGAATGGGAAATCACTAAGTGGGCGGTACCCGTCCATGAAGTACGGTATTCTCTGTAGTACATTGTACCGAAAATTATTGTAAAACTTCACGTGCGTGATCTGTCAGAAGTTAAATAAACGATTGGAACGACATATGTTAAATGCTTCACAAGCAAAAAGTGACTCCAACTGCCGCCGTTTTTACGAGCCAAGGCGCGTGGCAGTGGAGTTGCGCCCAAGCCCTCTTGTTCTGAGAGGTGGCCTGTGCCCAGCAGTGGGACGTATATAGGCTGGGATGATGATGATGATGAAATGTAAAGCTTTTCAAAGAGAGTGTAAGGTCATAGACTAAATTATAAATAGAGGACAATAACTAGATCTAAATTAGTTTGCGAAATAAAAATTACTAAACTAAAAAAAAAGTGGTTAAGATCGCGGGATCGCGGTGGATGCGAAAAGCACAAGACCGGTCTGAGTGGAGAGCCTTGGGGGAGGCCTATGTCCAGCAGTGGACGTCTTTCGGCTGACATGATGATGATGAAAAAAAAAGTTGTTCCATGTAACTGCGGCTTAAAAGTGACGGCTATCAATTATTGAATAAGAAAAACGAGAAAACTAATATCGCGTATACCTACATTTATTTTATTTTAATTTAATTTAGATGCATAATTTCCAATTCAAATTGAGACAATTCCGGGGTCCCAAAAAAACAGCACGGCGCATATCTTTACACAATACTGCACGCAATGTCCGTTCATTTCGCGATTTAATTACAAAGCCGCCGCGATTAACTCTACCCGTAATCGAGCGTGCAGAACTGCAGACTCGACACTTGTTTATAGTGAGCCATAGGCCGTACCTATATTTTAACGCGCCGACGTTCGTGATCACAGTCACCATCTTTTTTCTTTCTACCTTATAATGTGCGACAGAAGGTGATGAAAACGATTGTGATTTCGAGTGCGTTAGACTATAAGATCACAATTTTGTAGCTAACTGACGGTTTAAAAGATATTGTAACGGATAACTCACGTCTTAAATCGAGTTTAGCTCGACATGTTTCCACTGAGCGAGACGTTAAGTCCTGTATCGAACAAAATCATGCCTCATCATCAGGTGGCTCGCTCAGTGGCTTAATGCCTTAGAGTCTCTAGACATTTAAAATTTGGGCATGAAACTTCATCTGCAGCGGCCACTCTATACAATGTTCTACTCGTTGCTCTCGCGCATCGATTAATTCTGATTGGAGCGCTGATATTGTTATTATCCTCACATTCCGCACAAATTTATAGATGACTGCCGGCGACGGGTATGGCTAATTTAAAAACCGCAGCCATTTTGACAAGATTAACTGTATTTCTATACGTTTGCGTCCGATTGAGTCATAACTTTATGTAAAAGATCCAATACTTGCGTTTAACAGTCATTATATTCATCAAACTACCAAGGGCAGTACGGATTAAAAATTTGACACATACGGGTCATCTCAGAATGTTTTTCTCCACCGTAAAGGTCGTGACAAATTTTGAATATACTCGTTACTTCGCATTAAAGTGTGACTTAAGCTAAGTTTAGACTACGACATTTTACACGCTACTCGCGTGTTACCCGCGTTCATATAGAGACATTTGTGTATACTGTCAGTGTACTGTATAAAATATCACAGTCTATTTGAGCCTTAAGTAGATGTAGAAAGTAGCGTTTTCTGCATTGAAAAGTACTCGGAGAAGGGCAACCTAAAATATATTCTACCAACCTTTAAACCAACAGGCTCAAATTTTGACAATACCGTCACACCTTTGGCACTGTAATTTATCAGCTGCCTTAATGCTGGAAAAAAATGGCCGGTCGCGCTTGAAAAACTGCCTGGAGATGAGAAAGTACGGCAGACGTCGTGACTGCCATGCGGGAATGTCTCGAATTCACGGCGTGCGCCGTAGTGATGACAGGTACACAGTAGACTTCATTTATTTATAAAAACTTCAACCTACACTGGTCACTAGTGGCCAAAATACGCAGGGAAATTCGAGAGTTTATTCTGTATGATTATGGTGGGCACATTGTTTTTGATATGGTACGAGTAATGTTGTTAAAGTTTTCATGTTATCTAAATAGTAGAAGTACATTTATGTACAGGACGTCTAAAAAATTTTCGAAAGAAAACACCGAATTATCCAGCCCGTTTATAAAAAAATATGACCACCAAAATGAAGCGGTTGAATCGCCCAAATAAATCCCATGAAAATTCGTAACAGAGGTGTTTTAGCAAACTATCTTTGACCATGATATCGTAAATTGTACAGTCAACGTTAATCGTGTTATGTGCTATTTTTGTGTCTGTTTTATGTGGCCTTCCCTGATTTTACTCTTCTGTGGCCCGGCGGAAGACCAGTGCTGGTTTTCAACCAACGACATCTGAGCTGGGACCTTTTTATAGTAGTGTATATGTATGATTATGATTATGTTTGTATTTTCATTTATTGTTTTGTGTTATTGTTATTAGTATTTTTTTTGTATCCCGATCATCTAATAAAATATACTTACCAGATTAATTTCTTCTTCTTTTTCTTCTAAAATGCAGGTGGTAGGACCTTGTGCAAGGTCCGCCCGGATTGCTACCACCATCTTGCTCGCTAATCCTGCCGTGAAGCAGCAGTGCTTGCACTGTTGTGTTTCGGCGTGGAGAGTAAGACAGCCGGTGAAATTACTGGCACTTGAGGAATCCCATCTTAGGCCTCTAGGTTGGCAACGCATCTGCAATACCCCTGGTGTTGCAGATGTTTATGAGCGGTGGTGATCTCTTATCATCAGGAGACCCAGTTGCTCGTTTGCCATCCAGTCGAATAAAAAGAAAAAAAAAATTGCTGACCTGCTGTGTTTTCAGCGCTCGCCGCGAGACGGATGTCGGCTGCTTGTCTGACTATGACTGCGATTTTTCATTGGTGAATTTTTTATGCTCTCTCCTGGATTACTTGTAATAATTTTATGGACATTTTTTTCTTGTGAAGTTTAACAGTATGGCGGCACGCGATCTATTCTGGGATACTCTGTTCTTTTTTATGTTTGTTTAACAGGTTTTTGGGAAAATTATAAAATTTTAAATAGATTCAGTACCTACTTTTAGATTAAGGATACCGATATAGTAGAATTAATGGTTATTTCATTATAATTAGATGAAATATTTTCGTATGCAGAAAGTATAAAGGGCTTTGAACAGCGCGTTTATATCGATGGAAACGCGATACGAACGCGAGTTGTATGGCTGTTGGAAAGAAAAACGCGCTGTCAACGCGGCTTTCCAAAAACCGCGTATATAGAACGCGGTGTGCAAATGCACTAAATGCTGCAGTCAAATCTTGTTTGTCTACTCTACATATAACTTATACAATATAGTATACATTTTAGAAGAAGTGCATGCAATACTCATAACGAAGTATGTGACGAGCAGCATCACAACTATCTTGAAATCTTGCAAATTAAACAAATCAGATTGACATGAAATTTAATTCGGATATGTAAATAGGATGACATCACAAGTGTTGTTCATCATATCAGCAGGTGGTAGGACCTTGTGCAAGGTCCGCCCGGATTGCTACCACCATCTTGCTCGCTAATCCTGCCGTGAAGCAGCAGTGCTTGCATTGTTGTGTTTCGGCGTGGAGAGTAAGACAGCCGGTGAAATTACTGGCACGTGAGGTATCCCATCTTAGGCCTCTAGGTTGGCAACGCGTCTGCAATACCCCTGGTGTTGCAGATGTTTATGGGCGGTGGTGATCTCTTACCATCAGGAGACCCACTTGCTCGTTTGCCATCCAGTCGTATAAAAAAAAAAAGAAAAAATCATCTGGGTTGGTGTCCCACTGCATTACTTCCGATTAAAAGCAGTCTGAGGCCAATCGTCAAGAAATAGTTACATTCAGGTCGTCCCGCCATCACCGTCTGGGCAAATAAAATTAAAAAATAAATTCCCTATTCTGAATAAATCCTTGACGGGTGTAAACGTGACATCACTAAATTTTTTAACAAAAGCTTGCCTCCGCAATCCAAAAACTTTATTACAGCTAAACCAATACAACTGGCGACACCGTTTCCTTTGTCTCAAAGGCACCGAGCAGAATAGTTAATTTAATTATGCGTCTCAAACTTGCTAGGGACTGAATTGCGATACCTGTCGTCGGCTGTACTTAAGTACTAACTGTAGCTGTGGCAGTTTAAGGGGTGACGTAATTGCTATCGGAGAACATTCTTGAACTTAGAGGAACATAAGCGAAAAAGCCGCAGTCTCGGGTAAGTGTAAGTATTACTTCGTCTAAGAAGCAACTGGTCTTACTAGCAAGTGGTCTAAGAAGCAACTGGTATAAGTTTAAATCATCTAAGAAGCCATTGGTCGAAGTAGTTAGTATGAGTAGTGCAACTGGTCTAAGTAGCTATAGTGATATTAGAAGCAACTGGTCTGAGTAGCTAGTGATATAAGAAGCAACTGGCCTGAGTAGCAAGTGGTCTACGAAGCAACTGGTTCTAACTCTTTGCGTCGGCAACTTGGAAAAACAGGTTTAGGTTGGGTGTTGCTCTGATGATGAACTCGGGTTAAATTCGAAACGCGTCAGCGTAATGTGGTGGTGGGGATAGGATTGTGTGTGTACAGTGTGGAGGCAGAGGAGCTGCATGAACACATATTTGTTGCATAGACGTAGCTATAGTAACGTCGCGTCGGTCAGTCGTTTGTACTATTAGTTCATGGATTAAAAAAAGTTTGAATTTTATAACAAATTTCCTACTGTCATTTTATTACCATGTACCTATATACGTACGATTTTTGGTTAGGTCATACTCAACTCATTCAAAGAATAAAATAGCATCGAGTCAATTTCATATATGTGTCATATCTATGTATGACCCCGAAGCTTCCAATTGCAGATCTCTGCCGTTCACATATTGGATGACTACAGGGAACATTCGAAGTTCGTCCAATTTGTATCGTTCTGTTCAGACTAGGACACTGTGTCCAGGAAGTTTGCTCACTAGTTTTGGATATTTGCACTGCCGTTGTAGAGATGCTGAATGCGATAAATGAAAGAATGATGATACACTAGCTATTACACACAGCTTCGCTCGTGTGAATTATAAGAAATTTAAAAAAAGCAAGCAAGCGAGCGAGCAAACCTGCAAGCTTTCAAGCAAGCATGTAATTAACATGCAAGAAATTGCGAAAGCAAGCATGCGAACAACAGTGCAAGCAAGCAAGTGGAAGCAAAAATGCGAGCCTGCAATTCAATGTCCAAACAATAGTCCAAGCAAGCGCGCAAGCAAGAATGCAAGCAAGCACATGCCTTGTTACAAGTAAGCATGCAAACAAGCATGCAAGTAAGCAAGCTAGCTAAACGTATTTGGGTCTAATTGTAATTTGATCACTTCTGAGTCAAATCTTTGTGAATTTTACTCGCAAACGACGATTACCTCTACGATGGCTGACATAGCTGACAAAATAGATGTTGTTAGAAGAAAAGCCTCATCTAGTATTTTACGTCTTCCCTCTAGAGTGCAGGTGCTGTTTAAATTGTGAACTGTCCTCGGAGTTGATGCTGAACTTTGAGAGGTCTGTGAGGACTTATTGCACACATGTTTGAATGTATCAGTAATACAAGACTCCATTATAGGTACTCGTAGACTTTAATTGTAAACTCTGTATATTGATCAGACTTGCATAAATAGAGAATATGCAAGCACTTTTTTTATAAATTGGGCATATACAATTAGATTTTCATTGATTAACAAACCGAATTGTGAAAAAAAAAATTGAAAATCGACGATCCGTCTCGTAGGCTATGATGGCATATATTACAACGACCATTGAAAGTCCATACTTAATTTCAATTTCCTAGAAAGAGATGGAATGCAAATTTCATTCGGTCATATCTTGCTTATTTTTCAACAGATATTGATATTCTCTACTAACTGAATGAGTAACTTATACTGAATCGCTAAATTTGACACTGAAGCGATTCAATTCCCACTCAAGTTAAGCGTCATGGTACGAAAACCGCTTGAAGTGAGTGAATGAAAATGTCTGTATCGCTGTCGCTGAACCGTGCTTGAACTGAATCGCAAAAGTAACGTCGTGGTACGAAATAGCGATGCAGTTCAGTTTAGAGCCTAAACTGAATCGCATTAAGAGAGCGTGGTAGGGCCCCTGATTTCTGTTAGACCGTTGGCAAGCTTTTTTTGTGTACACTGCGGACTCGAAGCTTTCGCGGCACAGTAGCTTCCTTGCAACACACGCAATGAATGAAAAAAACTTGCCGCGCCCCTCATGTACTGTAGTAACCCGAAAGCCCCCTAAAAAAAACCCTGTTAGCAACTCCTTCAGCATTCTATTTCATTCCCCAAGCTCGTTAGCCCTCTATAACCTTAACTTGCGAAATGATGTACAACACAATCCTTAACAGATGCACCAGCCCCACTTGACCTCTCCGCTCCCCCAGTTAAAAGGGGGAACGGAGGGGTATTATGAAGGTTATGGGCCCGAGTAAAATGGACGGTTGTAAGTAATGACTGTGGTGCATGGTTCCGGACATTCGTCTTACAGTAAGCGATTCCCTCATTATGAATGCTAATAAATTGTGATGAATACATTTAAAAATATATTTTCTTTTTTGTAGAAAAGGTTTAACAGCTTTTGTAACATGTTAATACGGACTAGGTATGCGTATAAATTAATGTAAAGCTTCTAGTTGTATTATAGTGCAAAATAAAATTTTAAGTACATTCCAATCTTATTTCAGTATTTAATGTTAGAGAACCTGATTGTAAAAATTAAGGTCCCAAGTTCGACTCTAGTCGGGGCATATATTTGTATAAAAACGTATTTTTGCTCTCGAGTCTTGGAGGTTTAATGTCTTTTTTTTATATAAGTACTTAAGTAGTTTAGCCGTTCTTTAGTACCCACAGCATATTGCTTACTCTGAGTCTTGGTCCATTGATGGCAATTTTCACATTAATTTAGATTTAGGTATACACAGCGGCACAAAATTTGGCCCACTCTTCATACAAAATGTCCAGTTACCTACTGCATACACTTGAGGGCCAGATTTTTGCTGCTCAGTATATTATAATCAAATTAAAACTGTACTCCAATCGTAAATTAAATACCTACCGTAAATTTTCTTCCAACAGACGAGTAATTAAGGTTTAAATAAAGGAATTGTTTCCGCTGAAAAGTCCCCAAACAATGTAAATGTAATAGTAAACCCTTAATTACTTAATTAGATTTTAAATATATATTGTAAGCACAACTGCTTTAGAATTCGGAATAGAGCTGTATAATGTACAAAGGCAGGCGCACGTTCACCCTCTTTGAAGTCCGCTCACGAACTGATTTGAATTTAGAATTCACACCGTCGGTTGGCGCTAGTGTAGCTTTTTAAAGAAGACATTATTTTATTTAAATGGATTCTTTGATTTTTTAATGCTAATAATATTATAAACAAAAAAGTTTGGGTGCGTATATGTTTGTTACTCTTTCACGTTAAAACAGCTGAACTGATTAAGGTAACATTTTGTAAGTAGATAGTTGGACGTCTGGAACAACGGCTACTTTTTCTTGATATGCACACGGGATCGGGAAAAAATCTCGAAATTTTAACCCATGGGTTTAGACAATTCTATTGCATGTGTACGAAACAAAACAAAGACTAATAATAAGATTAATTCGCTGTTAAATCTTGCACTAAAAAGTTACAATAAAATAAACATCCCCAAATACTAAGCGTTCCGTTTTAGAATACATTTGCTTCCAATCCAAAGGTTTTATAAACAATTTTCAATGTATCTGTTATTGAACCCTATTCTCAAAGCCTAAGAACTAAATTTTAACTGGTCTCTAAATCTAATAGAACCTTGTAACAGGGAATTAGCGAAATGCTAAATGCGTGGGAATGCTAATGTAGTGACTGGGTGGTAAATTAAAGAGCCCAAAAGAAGAGATTTAAACATAGATGCAAATACATACCTTATTGCTTGGCGATACAGATTGATTTTAAATATAGGAATTACCAAAGTCTGTATAATGAATTCAGATTAGTGCAGTTTTCGTTTTTTGCCGCCAGTTTGTTGTTTGATTCGAAGTTTTGAAAATAAAGCTTGTTTTGCTAATTAGTGTACTGGGCTACGTTTTCAACTAACTTTAAATATAGAGTTTCATAACTTTCTCTCTTTTTATACATTAGTTTTGACAATGAGAATTGAAAATACAGGATTATACCTACTTAGGTACTAAATTCTCACGGGAATTCCCAGAAATAGCATGGTGATCTTCTTTTATTTACCTAGACTTGGCACTTGAGTTCCGTGATTTTAGATACGTAAATCCTGATTTTATTAAATATTGGAATATAAAATCATCATCATCATCATCCTCATCATCCTATAGCAGTCTGCTGCTGAACCCTTTCCCAATGAGCGTCATTGTGCCCTGTCCTCTTCTCGATGCATTCAGCTTCCACTGGCAGCCTTTCCCACACCTAACGTCATATCACCTGGCTGAAAGGCATCCGTCACTACGTTTTCCGAAATTCAGTCATCACTCAAGAACTCATTACACCAGTTGTCGGTTGTTCGGCAGATATGGCCAGCCCACTGCCACTTTGATAATTCACTGAGCTATGTCGATGGTTTTAGTTCTGTGTCAGATAGTGTCGTTACGGATCCTTCAGAGAAACTCCCGAACATATATAGAATTCCATATTTCGTTGAGCGACCTTGAACTAGTTTATGTATAAAATACCTTTGTGATCATTCTGAGATCCATTTACTTACGTCTCAAATTTGATCCTAACCCGTCTAACCGATGTAGAGCGAAAGAGTAAAAAAACCGGTCAAGAGCATGTCGGACACGCCCAAAACAGGGTTCCGTAGCCTTTATGATTAAATTCAGTAATATTTTTCTAAGGATTTCGTATTTTATACGGAATCTTCCAAGTTTAGGTATATTTTATACCCCACACTATAGGGTTGGATGAGAAAAAAAAACACCCACTACTACTATGGGAGACACACTAAAAAAAATATTTTTTGTTTTTTATTCTACCATTTTGTCGGCATAGTTTACATATATATCCGTGCAAAATTACAGCTTTCTAGCATTGATAGTCCCTGAGCAAAGCCGCGGACGGACAGACAGACATATAGACAGACAGACAGACATGGCGAAACTATAAGGGTTCCGTTTTTGCCATTTTGGCTCCGGAACACTAAAAAGCACACACAAACTTTCGCATTTATAATATTAGTAAAATAAAACAAAACGTCCAAAGCACCACCTCGATGTTTTCCAAACTTAATTCCTAACTTGGCAACTCGGTCCGTGCCATAGTTTTTATTAAGTTACTGTAAGACAAACTGGCCGGGAATTTTTCCGAGTTTCCCTGCTTCGGGTGTGTCGCTTTCACCTCCAACAGAACTTTGCGGGATTCTATTAGTGCAACTTTAAATACAGTCTTTTCAATTAGGTCTTTCAAAAAGTTGGTGCACGAGAAATATCTGAGACAATTTTGTTAAGCTAGATTTTAAAAGGGGAATAACTAAGGACTGGGCCCCAAAAACAATGACAGTTTTGCGACGTTTTTTTTTCATAAAGTATGGGCGTGACAAAACTGGCTCATAAAATTTGTATGAAAAAATGGGGACATTTTTTTAAACGATCGGAATCGATTATGCTCTTGATTCTGAATAGGAAAAAGAATATTTTTTAACAAAAAAAAAAATAACTTTTTTTGAAATCGCCCGAATCCATGAAGATAATTTTCTGCCAGTGTGGAAACGGTGCTTCAGCATGAGCCAGCAAAAGTTTTTGAAATCTGTTTTTTTTTTCGCTTTTCTGTTTAACTTATTTTGCAGGTGGTAGGACCTTGTGCAAGGTGCGTCCGGATTGCTACCACCATCTTGCTTGCTAATCCTGCCGTGAAGCAGCAGTACTTGCACTGTTGTGTTTCGGCGTGGAGAGTAAGACAGCCGGTGAAATTACTGGCACTTGAGATATCCTATCTTAGGCCTCTAGGTTGGTTACGCATCTGCAATCCCCCTGGTGTTGCAGGTGTCTATGGGCAGTGGTGATCTCTTACCATCAGGCGACCCATTTGCTCGTTTTCCATCCAGTCGAATAAAAAAAACTACCTAATTTCATCCTAACGTGTATGTGTATCGAATATGTGTAAATAAATGTCTCTCTCTCTCTCTCTCTCAATGTAAGTTGCTTAACTTTTTAATCACCTACTCGTATCAATCACCCACTATTAGTACCCACCTAACATGTACAATGTAATACTTGTGATGTTCCAGCAAAATAAATCATTTCATTTTCATTTCCATTAAGGATAACTCAAAATTAAAATTCTTTCTTTCTTTCTTCTTTTTTCAACCGCGTCTCGAACCGCTAACCTTTACCTATCGACCGTAAAATCTCGTTACTGAGCCACCAGCGTTTCACTTAACGACTGAGGATCCTGAGGGAGCGCCGCACTTTTATCCCACTCTAGTCGGGATGAATACATCAAACGCTCGCTAAATCGTTGCGAAATTCACCCTTAGGGAAGTAAAATCAAATGGTTCGCGGTTCTTTTGTTAATGTAGTATTGCAATCAAAACTGACTTTTCGTGAGATTTGTACACAGTCGAGGAAAATGAATTCGTGCCAGGGTGAAACACTTTATTTAACCTATATATTTTCGTAGGTATCTTAACTATCTAAGATCCGAAAATGTACGCTATTAACATTAACATTTTGTATCTGTATTTTACCACTTACACCAAAACATTGATCACTCAGTTTACATTACCCAACTCTCCAAGCTTCCAAAGAAAACAGTTAAAAGGAATGTCTAGCCCCACATTGGGCGCCAATTTGCGCTGTCACTTAACAGCGCCATCTCTCGTTCAGTAGCGGAATCTCGTGGATCTCGCGACACTCCGTGACCAAACTCCGCAATAAGTGGATGTGTCACGTTTAGCAGTAACAAAATATACTCGACGAATTCGTATTCAGTCGCAGCCGTGAATTCCACTGAATGTATTTTGCGAGGCTGGTAAAAGGCTTTCAGTAAAATCGGAGGTATTTTCGCTACCGAAATTCGATAAAGACGTTCATGTCTGTCGCGATTTGGAACATGTTTCCTTTAATGTAAGTAGTTTTTCATTTGAGACCTGTTTATGATTATAATCAATATTCTTACTCAAAAAATAAACAAATAAACACTTTCATAAGACACTAAAATTTGAATTACTATCTATCAGTCATGAATTAACTGAACTACTTATACATAATAACTCCGAGATAAGCGCTGACCTAAGTACAAGCAGTTGAATCATCATCCCAGCCTAAATACGTCCCACTGCTGGGCACAGGCCTCCTCTCGGAATGACCCATAGTTGGGCCATAGTTCCCACGCGGGCCCAGTGCGGATTGGGAACTTCACACACCATTGAATTGTTTCGCAGGTTGTGCAGGTTTCCTCACGATGTTTTCCTTCACCGTAAAGCTCGTAGTAAATTTTAAATGTAATTTCGCACATGAATTCCGAAAAACTCTGAGGTGCGAGCCGGGGTTTGAAGCCACGATCCTCTGCTTGAGAGGCCATAGATAAAACCAGTCGGCCACCACGGCTTATAAGCAGTTGAATAAATGCATGGAAATGTAATTTTATACAGGATTAATGGTTTATTTATTTCTAACTAAACCGTGAAAGCAGCCCTTAGAATATTTTTTTAAAGTGGTAGAGTCCTAGTACGGTTTTTATTTGTCAATTAACGCTTCAAAAAAGGGCAATTAATCCCGTTTCCGATTTAGTTTAAAACACTTGTAAACACACCAATGAGTTACAAATAATGTGCGTATCAAAAGGTTAGTTAGAAAGCTATTCTTCTTCTTCTTTCTTCAACTTAAGAGTTATACTCTTGTCGGTGGAGTATCTTCCACACATCCCTCCTTTGATCCATCCTCTTGACCTCTTGATACGACGTGGCGCCGACTTTCTCCCTTATCTGATCCATGTAGCTGCGCCTAGGTCGACCTGGAAGCCTTTGAGATGTGGTGCTGGAGGAGAATGAAAGGCATAAGTTGGATGGAAAGGAAGACCAATGAGGAAGTCTTGAGAATGGTTGAAGAACGGAGAACAATCCTGAACACTATAGATGCTAGACGCGGGAATATGATCGGGCATTTGATACGGCACGACGACTTCTTCAAAACAATTTTAGAAAGCTATTAGCGAAACTTAATTAATAACGTATAGGTGCTTCTTCTTACTTGTAACATGTCTTTTTTACCAATTTCTGGAATAGGTTTGAGGTAGGATTGTGTTTTATATTCATAAAGGATCGAATTCAATTTGGATTGGATTCTTCAAATCCACCTCGAAGATAAAGTAGTTAATTCTTGGAAGTAGTATTACACTTTCAAATCTATCCTAAATTTTTACCTTATTATGATGACGGTAGAGTAGTTTTTAGGATTTCAGAATCAAGGAAGATACGAGCTTGGTACAATTATGAAGTTGAAATGGCAATAAGCCAAGTGTAGAAGCTAGTACTAACGTTGACTTATTGGAGTTGTACCTCCACTTAGTTGTTTCTTATTAAAATTTAGTAGTTATATAGGTTCATCACTTTCGTTTTATGAAAATTTAACGATGTAATTTTGTTTTGAAAACATCCTATATGTGACTTCACGTCATAATGACGTCACCCGCACCACAGTTACGCTCCCTACACACCCTTGCAGTCTACACGCGTCAATTTATCTTATGATAATCTGTCATTATACTCTTGACAGAATGGTCGTGGTTGTCGGTTGAGAATCAGTAGTGACCCTCCGATGATGATGATGAAGACTTTCTTGGGAAAATAGTGGCGACCTCTTGCCTTCCACACCACAGTACTAAAGTCCAGATTTGGTAGTTGGCAACAGAAAGCGCTGCTACCCACATTAGGTCCTTTAGTCGCCTTTTACGACATCCATGGGTAGAAATGAGTCTGTCCTATTCTAAAACCGGGCTGGGCACGGACAATGCTATGATATTCGCCCGTTAGTTCATACACAAAACAAACGTATTAAAAAAAAACTGTTCCGCAACACTCAACACGTGTCAATTTCCCGTTGTCAATGTTCTTTATCATCATCATCTTCAGCATAAGTATATGAGTCGATTCACTAATGTTTCGCAACTAGCGCTTGGCAACCTGATTCATTTCGCAACTGTTTAATATTTCTGAAACTGTAAATATTTCAGGATTTTTATAAAACTAACCTAAAAGGGACACGATGGCCCTGAAATAAATGCGAAATGAATCAGGTTGCCAAACGCTAGTTGCGAAATAAACGGATACCATATCAGTCCACTGATGGACATAGTTAGGCCTCACCCAAGGCCACCCGAGCTTGATCTTCAATTGCTTTTCAAATTATCTGGCAGAAGGAATCCTAATTTCCCTCTCGATTTGTAAAATGCTTTATAGTACATCTAGCCCGCTACACATTGGACAGGACATATCTCTGATAGAGAACCTAATCCTAATAAAACTAAAGTATCGCGACTTCACTTCAAAGTTGTGCTTCAACGAAATCAATCCCAAACGAGACGAGATCGCATCCCAGATTTCAGACGAAAAAGCACAAAAGGCTGCCAATGCTCTTATATACAAACCTTTCAAGTATATAGACCTATGTATATGCCCATATATTATCAGCCAGGAGAAGAAAATGACGATTCTTATTCTTAAGAAGCGTCATGCACGCATGCGTGAAAGATAAGCCACGCCTTGGTAAGAAAGGGATGGAGATAATTCTCACGGTTCTATAAAGTTTAATCTGATTCTTCTCGAGATTGATTTCAGATAAATTTCAGGAGTGAAGTCTTAAAGACGAATAAAGCATCTGAAAAAATGGCTTAAATGCTCTCTCTGTACCTGTGATCACTTATGAAACTAAGTATACTTACTTACCTTTGTACTTGTTTCTTTAAGTTTTGCTACGAGACATTGTCAGTGTCTGAAGTTTGCAAGTTCGAACTTGTTTAAGGGTGAGCTTCCATAGGAGCGACGCGGAGACATGAAGAATAGACTAATCATATCAGTTAAAATCCACGACACATTATCACTTATTATAAAAAGGGCGAAACGGTGATTTTGAGTAATTAATAAATGATATATTTTAGAGTTTAGACAACATGGTTCATACAATAAATATATAACTTACACTAACACACATATCGCGAAAGTTGCAGGCAACGGGTGGATAAGAGTTGCGAGTTGTCGTTCGTTGTGGCGTTATGAGGAGGCCTTTGTTTAACAGTGGACGTCATCCGGTTGATGATGATGATGAACATACTACTGTATTATAATACAAAAACAGTCAATTGTGCGTTGGTCTCGCGCACCGAATGTTTCGTACATGTCTAAATATAAGGAATAATTGGATGCTGTTATGCAGTAGTGTGTTACCCTCAATAATTTTGCAATATAATGTGAACCCTTAGAAAATATGTTTTACAGTTGACATTATATTGCAGAATTAATGAGGGTTAACACACTATTGCATAACAATTTGGAACATGAAGCTACCGTGAGACTCACTCATATTAAATGATATTGTAACGGATAACTCACGTCTTAAACCGAGTTTAGCTCGACATGTTTCGGGCTATTTCGTAGCATTTTCTGCGCGAACCGAGCGGTGGCGCGTAGTGTGCGTGTTGCGGCAGCCGCCGAGTCGCGTGCTCCTTAGAAGAAGGGCTACGAAATAGCCCGAAACATGTCGAGCTAAACTCGGTTTAAGACGTGAGTTATCCGTTACAATATCATTTATTGCATAACAGCATCCAATTAGGGAGTTTAAAATAAATATATGATTTATTCATATATTTGTAATTTTTGTAAAAAATACTAAGTATATTTGTTTATTTATTGTGTTTTATGTTATACCTACATAAAGTTTTACATAACAACTATAACTGGGCGGTTTCAGAAAAAGTTGTTGAAATGACTTTTTTTAGATTTCTTACCATCAGGAGACCCACTTGCTCGCTTGCCATACCGTCGAATAAAAAAAAAAAAAAAAAATTTTCCTACTCAGAATCAGGAGCAAGTACGATTTCATTGTAATAGGAGAAAAAAGTGTGCCAAGATTTTTTATTCCCGTACGTTACCGTTTTCATTTGGCGGTAGTGTACCTAATGGTAACAAAAAATTATATGAAAAACCTGGGACACTTTTTTTCTCCTATATTTGAGTATATCTCCTATATCTCCTATATTTTAGTCCAAATCTAAAAAAAAGACATTTTAATATCTTGTTTCTGAAACCGCACAACAATCAAATTTATATTAACAGTGTTTATGACAACACTATACTTATTAAAAAAAACCATGGAAAACTCTTGCAAAGTTAAAAAAAAATGCAAAAAAATCGACTCTGGACAATTCTCATTCCTTTGTTTTCCAGTATTTTATAAAACAAAAAGAAATAATTATGTCCTCAACAAGGTGCCCGACTCTATAGGATAGCTTTTTCAGGAGATTAAAGCAAGTCTGCACAAAATGTTTTGAACTCTGTTTAGTTTCATCAACTCTAGCTTTAGGTACAGTCAAGGAAACTGAATCGCGTTCCAAGGGTGGGACCTTTTCATAATCAATTTCACTATGATTTCTTTGGCAGAGGTATGAAATGTCAAAATGACAGCAGTAGCACAAAGGTTCCATCCTGGCACGCGTACCTACCATTCGCTGTCAAAGAAAAGCTTCAAGCTTCTTCTTAAAGTGCCACTCCATTACTGAAGGTTGGTCGTTAGCTCTGAGAACTCCTCCATGTCTTGAACCATCAAGAACAGCTGCTCCGTACTGCTGATCCCGGTCTACTCCCTTATATTCCGCAGCCATGATTTCTTAAGCCTTTCAGAGCGCCATCTTCCCTGTGCTTTAAAGAAATAAACTAATAAATTTACTGAAACTCAGCTTTTTTTTTCGTCATAAATAGCTCGAATATTTGTTTAATTTTGTTATGCTCCAATAATTTCAAGAGTTGTTATTTGAAGTTATAAAAACGAGCATCATCAGCTCACTCGAGAGTAAAAAAAACAACAACGTAACTTCACACAGCTATTCAAAGCACAGAAAACTCTTGACTTTTCCCGCGCTCCTTCCGCTGCGTTCAGTTTTTCCTCGCAACTTCAATTCATTACGAAACTAAGCAAAGTTGCCGTTTTAATTAAAGATATTCAGTGAAAACCCGCCCCAAAGCCTTAACTCACTGGGTCGTGGTTGGCTTATTTTTTTTCGACACACTCATTCCCGCCTCTGTGACCCTCCCAAACAAACAGCGAAGTACTGCGAAAACAAATTCTAGCCCAACACAAATGAAACCGTATCACTTCCCGCTTAGTTCTGAACTCCTTAGTCGTCATTTTCCACTTGTACCCCTTCGGTTTCACGTAGGGTCTTTCAGTTCATTTCATGAAAGTGGAGACAGGCTTGGGAAACAGTTCCTCAGTTGACCGCGAGCTCTCGCGCGGACACACGTATCGGGAGTAAGGTTTTGCGGGAAGCAGAAATTACGCAAAACTTTTCCGCAAGTGAATTTTTGACGTGAAAGTGCGGGGTTGTGTTCAGTGGTTGAATTGAGTGTTGATGTTATACAGGTAAGTGCTAGACGTTAATTTAGGGTAGTTACGAGTACTGCTAATTAACAGAGGTCAAGGTTAACGTCGATATCTGTCCGTTATCGGAAAAATATTCACATAGTAAAACAACAGCAAACAGTCGAATTCAGTTTACTCCTTTATTTGACAAAAAATTCAAAAGTTCTCGACTCGACATTATCGTAATTTTGGAATCCTAAAAAGTCTATAGATATTTAAAAAAAAAGCAAATAATTTCACTGACACAAAATAGAAAATGTGCCTATCCATGTCTGTAATTTACTGAAATGTAGGAAAATTACAACACCAAGTTTCCTAACTAATTAATAGGTACTTACCCAATAAATTATTTCCTCTGGCCGAATATTAATTGCCAGTGCTACCAGTACCAGTACTGCCAGTGCTAACCTCAAATTTTAATTACATATTTTATCTACTAGTAATGTATAATTAGATACTGAAGTAACGATAAATTTAAAAAACTCATATTAAATATGTAATGTTTAAGAGGGTTTATACCTGCTGAGCTGGCAACGTTGCGTTTTTGTTAGTTTTACTCGATTATTCCATAAAAATTGAATGAAAACTAAAAATGTTCTCTGATAGAACACTTCTTGATATATAAGTTAATGTGTCTACTCCAATAATTATTCGTAATGTTTAAAAACGATTTTTAAAGAAAATGAAAGTCTATAACGAATAATTATTGGAGTAAATACATTAACTTATATATTAAGAAGTGTTCTATCAGACAACATATTTAATTTTCATTCAATTTTTATGGAATAATCGAAAAAACTAACAAAAATGCAACGTTGCCAGCTCAGCAGGTATAAACGCTCTTAAAAGTTATCTGCAATAGTCGAAACCTTGTCCATCAGTACTTCCCCTTTCCTACAACAAACAACATAAGTGCATTACAGTAACTATTAAAACTGAATACACTGGTCAGTCACGTTTTTCTAGCTCAGCACAAATAAGTTTTATTTTGCCAAAGAGTGCTTGTAAGGATTGCCGACCCAGACTCACATTGAACTCATGAAGAGTTTAAATGAAAGTATAGCTGTTGTAAGTCTGTTTGTTTGTTACCTCGTCACGTCTTAACCGCTGAACCGATTTACATGGAATTCGGTACAGTTAGTTTGACTCCTGGGGCCTTCCAAGCCCCTGAAGGGGAGGACTTATGATAGTTATCATCCGGCAAATTGCATAATTCCCGCGGGATAACGATAAACACAATGGTGGTTCAATGGTGTGTGTGAAGTTCCCAATCCGCACTGGGCCCGCGTGGGAACTTTGGCCCAAGCCCTCTTGTTCTAAGAGGAGGCCTGTGCCCAGCCAGCAGTGGGACGTATATAGGCTGGGATGAACGATAAACACATTCTACGCGGACGGAGTTGCGGGAACAGGCTAGTTGATCTATAAAGAGACTACTTATAGTTTCATTAGCTACTTTATAGTTAATAACATAAATATTTCTTATCGACAAAATAAATTGTTAAATATCACCCTGTATTTTCGAAATCTACTAATATTAAATACAAAACACCGAGTTAATTATGTTGTAAGCCGTGGTGGCCTAGTGGTTTGACCTATCGCCTCTCAAGCAGAGGGTCGTGGGTTCGAACCCCGGCTCGCACCTCTGGGTTTTTCGGAATTCATGTGCGGAATTACATTTGAAATTTACCACGAGCTTTGCGGTGAAGGAAAACATCGTGAGGAAACCTGCACAAACCTGCGAAGCGATTCAATGGTGCGTGCGAAGTTCCCAATCCGCACTGGGCCCGCGTGGGAACTATGGCCCAAGCCCTCTTGTTCTGAGAGGAGGCCTGTGCCCAGCAGTGGGACGTATATAGGCTGGGATGATGATGATGATGAGTTAATTATGTTTACAAAATAGGGTTCATTTCTGCTCGTATAATTGCTGAAAGTCATAATGTAATGTTTGCCATAATGCATAGTTATTATTTGTCATAACAAATTTTCTCTAAAGTGATTAATTGTTCAGAATTGTTATATAATATAACGAATTTAACGTATAGAGTTCTGCAGGGTGACCATTTAAAATTTTCTGAAATGTTTACAGTTCGGCGGGAAAAAAATATGACTAACAAAATATGACAAATATTACATTATGACTTTCAAAAATTATGCGACTTTAAATAATTATATTATATTGAAATATCTTCACTTCTTAAAAGAAAATTTATATTAACCTACAAAGCAATGCAGCGGAATTCAATGTATCATTTATTATTCATACAATGTATAAGCCAACTTCAAAGTCGTGAATTCTAACGTACCTATTGTTAACTTACGCTCAGTTAAAAGCTAGTTTTCTTGATGTTTGCTCCGTTTCCTAGTGAAAAGTTAAAGTTTAAAAGAGTAACTCGGAGCGCGGACTTTCAAGAACTTTATAAGTTAATTTTGAAATTGACAAGAGATATTTACTGCGAAGAGTTTAAAAAGAACGACGCTAAAAGTAAAAATGAGCTCGTGGAATAACTAGCTTAATCCCGCGACTGTGCCTTTTTTTTTTTTTAATAATAATAAAATCTTTATTCAATAAGACTAAATTGCACAAGAGAGGAATGAACAATTACAAAGAAAAAGACAACTTAGGTTAAACATAGCACAATTAAATAAGTTGAATCCTGACTTACAAACTAGGCAAGGCCCTTGTGGAAAAATATAAAAAATATTCCATTTCTTATAAAAAACCCTTGCTAGTGGCCTATTTACCATATTTCACGAATGTCCATTGGCTTAGTTTACGCGTTGTCTGTCAGTTACTCGTTCAAATTATCCTTTTACAGATATAAAATAAGCAAATATTTTTCTTCACACATTTCTCGAGCTGCCAAAAGTGAAGGTAACCACAATTGTAAAAATAACAAGATGTAATTTATATAGAATTAAATCGACAAAATATTTAATCAACCTCAATTATCATCTTGAAAGTTAAATTAATAATACAACAAGATACTAACAGATGCAGAATATCCCTCATTGAGTTTCTTGTCGAATTCTCCTCATCATCATCAAAGATTTTTCCAACCAACCAGTCTAGTGCCGTTGGGTACATACCCTACGGCACTAGACTGGTTAGTTGGAACAAAACGCGCGGCGCATCAATCATCAATAAAATAAAGACTTGGCTTAAAGGTCTCGTTACCAAGCCACAATCTCCAAAAAAAAAAAAAAATACTTTGACACAACCCCTGTCACGGACGTCAACAAACTATAGTGGAAGGTTCACAAATCCGCGCTGTGAACAAATTTTGTGCGCCGTCTTGATGTAAGGAACATGCATATGAGTACGAGTATACATAATTAGATGTCGATGGGTTTTTCCGAACGTGGTAGATTTTTGTGACATTCATAAAGTGTTGGTTGTGGCTTAAATTTTTTTTTTTTTTTTACTTTGACTTTGATGCGTAGAGATTTTTTTTTTTACATAAAACTGACCGTGGTTGACGTGAATTCTATTCCTTAGCAGTAGCATACAAGGCACCTAAGTAATAGGCGGCCTTATTACTTCAGAGCGATCTTTTCCAAGTAACCTTTTACAACAGAAATAATATATAGATTTAAGCAGGTGGTGCAATTTACAGCTAGCAAATGATATCTTAAAAGTTTGATTTTCTCATTGTTTCAAGGGGTAGGAGACCTGAGTATTTGACATTACCTACAGACAGCCAGCAACGTGATCCTGTAAGGGTTCCATTTTTAGGTTAGGTTAGAAGGATTATGGTAATACTGTTTATTGCATGAAAAGTCATGAGTTAAACAATTTAGGTAACTACTTAATTTGATCTCATTAGAATTTAGCGATTAATAATCAGCAAAATGATGCCAAGAGCAACATTAATTACGATTAAATAATCAGTATTCCGTTTTTGTACGAGTAATTATTATAATTGTTATGTGCAGATTTTAGATTCTATACTTATGTATAAAATAACTTTGAAATAAACTGATTGTAATTTGATGTACTGTGCCGTGAGGCGCTAGTGTTAGAATAATGCCCCCCCCCCTCATGTGGGTGCCGTAGAAACCGGCAGAAGGTAATACTAGAAGATAGTTACTCGTAGCGGCGTCTTTTGCAACCCTACATTCTATACTGCGCTCGCCAACCCGCTTGCCAAGCTTGCCCCTCATGTGGGGGAGGCATATGTCCAACAGTGGACGTCCTATGGCTGATATGATGATGATGACTTAACTTCACTCTCACAATAAACGTAATCATTTTCTATAACACCGACTTATAAAACTAATCGCATATCAGAGGCCATATTGGCTAACGTTTCTGACGCTCGCGATCGCAATGAAATGACAGATTTCGCATACAAAACCGGCCAAGAGCGTGTCGGACACGCCCAAAATAGGGTTCTGTAGCCATTACGAAAAAAATAAGTAATATTTTTCTAAGGATTTCGTATTTTATACGGAATCTTCCAAGTTTAGGTATATTTTATACCTTAGGCTGCTATTTACTCATAAACTACTAATAATTCTCAAGCAAACTTAGCCATTATAGTTTTCCTTGAAAGTTTGATATACTTACTACCATGCTGAATTTTTTCAAATTTTTCCACCCACCGGTTTAGATTTTGGAGGGGGGACGCTCGATTTTAATAAAAATTTGCACTTCAAAGTTGAATATTTCGCAAACAAAGCACTGAATCGAAAAACCGTCTTAGCAAACCCCTATCAAAGACCTATCCAACGATACCCCACACTATAGGGTTGGATAAGAAAACAAAATCACCCCCATTTTACGTCTATGGGAGGTTTTTTTTTTAATTTTTTATTCTACCATTTTGTCGGCATAGTTTACCTATATATCCATGCAAAATTACAGCTTTCTAGCATTGATAGTCCCTGAGCAAAGCCGCGGACGGACAGACAGACAGAGATGGCGAAACTATAAGGGTTCCGTTTTTGCCTTTTTGGCTCCGGAACCCTTTGATTGCGAATTTGAATTTGATTGCGATCGCGACTGCAGAAACGTGAGGCAATACGACCTCTGGATTGTGATAGTTAGGCCGCTTGTAGACGTCCGTTATTTTCACCGGACACCGGACCGTTTTTTTGCCGTGTATGTGTGTGTATATATGGCTAACAATGAATGTGTGTACATGCACCGGACACTTGTCCGGCGACTAAATTGTCCGGTGCATATACACACATTCTTTGTAAGCCATACAACACCGCAAGTCCGGAAAAAAACGGCCCGTGTCCGGTAAACGTCTACAATTTGATTCTCTTGCTGACAATCAATTTGCATGCAGCTAGAGAGCCTTTAAAATTATAATTGGTATCAATTTTATTTCCCAGATTACTTTTGAAAGCGAGGAATGTCATTTTTTTACAAACAGTATGATATTCAATCAATAACAAAATGTAAAATGGCATCAGTGCCAGTCATGGTTGTCAAAACAAAACTTTGCTTCCATCTTTCCACATTCAAGTTTTTGATGAGGTTTTATTTTCGCAAATAACGCAACGGCCGCCAACAGATAATTTTATTAACAACCAGGGCCCAATTGCATAATAAAGTACAAGCTAATAGTATTAGTGAATTTCAATACAAAATCGCTAATAATATTAGCTTGTACTTTGTTATGCAATCGGGCCCTGGTATAGAAAAAACATCACGCAGCGCGAACGCGAATTAAACAGATCAGTAATTAGTGTTTGTAATTAATTTATCAATAAATAGTGTGTATCGCTAAAAAAACCTTCCAAACGATAGTTGTACTCGTAGAGTTCGCAAAATGAACAGAATTGTGTGCGGAATATCTTTGATAATTGGTTGTTTTGGGCAGCAGAGTATTGTTCCCAATCCTCCGAATCTTAATGATCCTGCAGCTGTAACGCTGCCACAGAATGGAATATCCAATTTACCTGCACCAGTAAATGGTGTGCCTGGATTACCACAGACACCAAATGGAATACCCAATGCTCTATCGTCACCTGCAATACCTGTTACAACCGGTAAGAATATTCAATTCTACACATTTTCCATTTTATCTCTACAGCAAAGAACACAAATCCTATAGAAAGAGGAGTTAAGTAAGGAGACCCGCTATGGCGCAAGCTTTTCACCAGCACACTCGAAGAGGTCTTTCGGAAGCTAGCGCCCAGCTGGGAGAATAGGGGGCTGGGCATCAGCGAGCCATGGAGCGCAGCACGTTAAGTTTAGAACTCGTGGAACGGATCCGGAACACCACCTTGCGCTCCATGACTCAAATCACTGATGTAGTTTGAACAGCGTCTAAGTGGAAATGTGACTGTGCTGGTCTGGTTGCCGCATGCCAGACGAGACGTGGGTCGAGATAGCCACCGAGTGGACGCCTACTAACTATACTAAAACTAATACGATACTTACACCAAATGGTGACCCTGCAGATCTAGAACGCTAAAGCGGAATGAACTGGACTACTTCTTAAAGGACTGGCCCTTGTATGCAGTAGACAGAGAGCAGTGGAAGTATCCGAGGGAAATCTTTGCTTAGTAGTGGGACAGAATAGGCTAACAATAATAATCTCTAAAGCATAATAAGGTCTACAGCAACCGATGATACCTACCATAATGGGCGTCGATGGCTGAGGTGAAGAATGTTCCCTTATAGTTAAGGGAAATAAAAACGAATAAGGACTGTGGCATTAATAGCTTCATGGATCCGAATGTGGTAGCAACGTTAGAAGTTTATGCTCTGAAATACATTTCTAAAGTCCAGCCCTTCAATATCGCATGCAATATTGTTTTTAATTTTTAGCCCCCGAAGTATTTGAACGTCCCTGTCGTCCGAGTGACCTGGCTTGCATTCGGCGTTATTTCCTACATAATAGCAAGTGCAAACCGGCTCCAGGCAGATTTCCTGATCGTCTCCTCAGACCCATGGCCCACAGATTCTACGCAAGTGTCAATATCACGGAAACCAACGTAAATCTCATATATACGGGCCTAAACAATGCAATATTACGTGAATTCTAGTAAGTTGCTAAATTATAGTATTGTAGTATTTTAAGATATTTTTCTCTGATTGTCTGAACAAGACTCTAACCGTCAATTTTTTTATATAAGAGGGGAAACAAGCATACGGGGCACCTGATGGGAAGCAATCACCGCCGCCCATGGACACCGCTATGTTTTAATTAATTTTAATTTTCTGCATATTTAACCGCACATGCATGGTCAAGGTTTAAAATAAATGTAACTGGATTAGAAGTGTTTTAACGCTTCTTCACCCAAGTTAAAGCTGGAATATTTCATCAGGTGATTAATTATTTTGACTGAAACTCTTGTAAGGGTAAAGAGACGAGCGTAATGTTTTGATTTGTGAGTCGCGTATTTTTAGTTTCATACGAAAAACCTATTTTATAACTCATTTTGTGCCACTTTTGTATCAAATCAAATGCAGCAGAAATAACTTGACCGAAAATAGCGACTCACAACTCAAAAAAATGCGCTTCTCTGGTCTCACCCTTAATGTTTTTCATCACACTCTTTTTAAGAAGAATAATATTAATGTGGCGTCCTCCTCGTTATACAAGGGATTTACTAGTATATAATATTATTATTTTAATATTTCTTTTTCAGTATTAACAGAGACACGGACAAGCTCGTCATAGGTGTAGAATTTCGAAATTATACGGCTTTTAGCAACAATACCTTTTTTACATACTACAGAAGAGGCAGGGAGCCTATAATCACACATGGCTTTGCCGGCATTACATTCAGTAAGCATTTTGTTTAAAGATAATAAAATACGTCTTAAATGGTTTTGGTTAGAAGTACGTTGCAGAAGCAATAAATAGAAATTATGATAGAACTCGTCAAACTTTCATCGAGTTCCAACAGTTTGCTGTTAAACGCGTTAAGAACGTAGCCATAATATTTTTCCAATTTCAATTAAGTACGTAGATAACATTTGAAATTTCGACGATTAAGTATCAAAAGGTATTTAGAAATCAGAAGCACTAACCGATTAAATCTATTCTGAGGTACAAATAAGTATTTTTGTGACAGAAAGATAGAAAACATTATTCGTGATATTACTTACAAAAAAAAAATATGTACCTACCACGGTCACGAAATGGTCCCAAATCAGCTCAATGCCCTTGTGGGCACAAGGGCCTACAAAGACGGCGCTGTGTGTATCTGTATGTATGTAAATAGAAGTATTATTAGTATTTTCTGTGGAATCTTCTACTAATCAGAGACCACGTGGAGGAAAATTAAGTTTAATGTTAATTTATGTGAAGGGTGATGCCAGACGATCGTAATTTTTTGAAATGAGTTGTGAGTCGCGTATTTTTTGTCACGTAATTTTGGTTTCATACCATGTGTACAACCAAGAGCGTCGCCAGCCGATGGCCCAAGGGGGAAGGGGGGAAAGTTGATATGGACAATGAGAACAGTATTATGAATTATAGGTATTTATTGGAATTGGTGAATTCATTCGAGTTTCGGTTTTGATTTACGGGAATGATCGATCAAGCAAGTCAAGTCAAAAACTTAGGACTTCGAGACTTCTAAACTCCTGCCTAGCGGTGGTGCAGGGGTTATAGCACGCAGCACGGATTGCAGAGGACCTGGGTTTGATAAAAAGTAACAAGTAACAGTAAAAGTAACGAGTTTGGAGTTGAAATAAAAAATACAAAAATACTCCAAAAACCAATCATAGCTTTTTTAGAATCTCTAGGGGGGGGGGGGGGGCAGCTGCCCCTCCCACCTCCCCCTGGCGGACGCTCTTGTGTACAACTCATTTTGAGTCGCCGTGAGGCACAAACTGGATATTTGTATAACATTGAATGCAGCATAAACTACGCGACCGACAATACGCGACTCACAATTTAAAACGTTACGTTCGACTAGCTTCACCCTAAATTTCATACAAATTAAGGGTCGGTGTACTTGACGGTGATCATCCCACAAGTGGAAAATCTTCGGCTGGACAAGTCCGATGCGTTTGCGTTCAGCAATGACCTACCCATCGTCAACCTTGAACCTACTTTGGGACAGAGTTCAGGTTTGTTAAGTAGAAATAGAAATAAATTTCCAAACTAGTTCCAAACAATTAACTCTTTTTCACCACTCATTGATAAGTTTTATGAATCCGTCTTCGTTTCTTACGTCTGAATAAACAGATTATCAGTCACATAAAATTTTACAATGAGTGGTAAAAAAAAAGTTTAATTGTTTGAATTTATAGCTAACCTACAAGTTAGCTATAAGATAATAACAGGTACTTTAGAGTTATAAAAGTTTGAAATAAAAAGTACAATTAAAATTTGGAAAAACCCGCCACCGTTAAAAAGTTATTCGTTCATTGAAAGACATAATTATTTGTTATAAAAATCTACCGATCAAAAGTAAGTAACAAAAAATTAAAATATATTTTGTAATATTAATACCCACCCGCCGCCTACTTATTGCTTACCTCGTAATGTTCTCTCCGTGTACCTGTTGTCTGTATTGCTTACTATTTCTGGTGTACAATAAAGAGTCATTGTATCGTATTGTATTCATAAAAAGAGTAAGTCGTGGTGGAGGTTAATTTAATCCTTTTTTTTTATTTGATGCCCAAGACGACTACTCTATTTATGAAAGCGACATAGAATAATATAAGGCAAAGAACTCTATAAATACATTTTGTTTCGTTTCTTTAGATCCATCGGTTCCGGTGGCATTTGCTGCTTTTGCTGCGAACCTTCCACTGGATGTCACTGAATTCTTTCTCGTTGAGAGCTCTTACTTGGCGGGAATCTATATTCAATATATAATCTGTGACTTTGGATTACAAGTAATTTAACCATTGCTGTTGTTTAATTTTATCGCTTGGTAACCTGGGTGACTCTTGAGATAAGAGATCAGGATTTCAATAATAGTTATATTGTTCTTGAGTCTTTAGGCCGCCCTAAACGAATATACTTAGCTTGGTAGTTAGTTATAGAGGGAGTAGTATTTACTAGAACTGTGCAACCGTTCTCCATGCTATCAGATGTCAGATGTGGTGTCTAACATCTCTTGAACGGATGTGTTGCTCTCAACATGAGCTCTGGTTGATTTAGAAACGCGTCAGTTTAGTGTGGTCTTGGTGATAGACGGGTTTGTGTCATTTGTGTGTGTTCTCACAGTGGTGGATGAACTGCGTGTACACACATTTCTTGCATAAACTTAGCTATCATAAGTTCGCGGGTGAGCAAAGTAATGGTTTCAGTTTATTGATATGGACCTCCGCAAAGTAACGCAACGCCTAAATCAAATAAATTATTTTCTTATTGGTTGTGCTGTAAATATTCCAAGTTTCTAGGGCAACCGGAAAAACCTTTTAGGTTTTAGGGGTTAGAGCTGGTTCCCGCATTTTGGATGTCGGGCCCAGATTTTAATCGAATGTTCCACTGGCAGAACATTTTATATAAGGCTATTCACATTTGCCCGACACGATTTTCTATAGAAATGACTGACATCCGACACGAAACGGATCCGACACCCGACAAGTAGGAACGCAATTACAGCAATTTGTATTGAAACGGCCTTTTTAATGCCTTTTGATAGTATTGACTTAGAAGTTTGATTTTTTTTACTGCTTAATAGTTTATTACCTGCAGACACAGAATAAGTACCTAATAGCTGCAGATTAAAAATAATTAATTCAGTTTATTATATGAAAACCTTAAATAGACAAAAATAAATTGTGCCAAGACCAACTCAAGTACAATTAAATAACCAATATTTCGTTTCTTTTGTACGAGTATACCAGTCATTATTATAATTATTAAGTACCTATGTATATTACATAGGTACTTATTAAGATATCATTAATAATAGATATCATTTAATAATATTGTAAATCTGTTTAAAAAAAAATATACCTCGTCGAGTTTCTTGTCGGATTCTTCACAACTGAGGTTTTTCCGAAACGGTGGTAGATTTTTTTGACATTCATAAGTGCTTGTTATATAGCCTAAATTGAATAAAGATATTTTGACTTTGACTTTGTAATAAAATAACCTTGAAATATACGGATTGTTATTTGATATATGGTTTGGTATATGGATACTAGTAGGTACTTCACTCTCACATTTAAACAACAATTTTCCATAACATTTACACAGATCTCATAATTTCGATTGTTATAAGCGCTTATTACACTATCCGAATCCCTTAATGACTCCTTTCAAATCTTATCGACTCCGGAGTTACTAACTCCGACCAAGCCAAGCCGGATCAAGTCGAGCGGCTCGTGCGTGAACGCCGTCACACTCATTCGCTCCGCTTTCGCTCTCGGATCGGATCGGATCTTATCATGTTTGGTCGGGAGGTGAGTGAGCCGGTACCTACGTCGGTACTCGGACTACTCGCTCGGTTATATTGGTAAGAAATGAGATGGAAATACAACACAATATAATATGACCGAAGCGAATGACGCTTAATTTCACGAAATATTAAGCAAAAATTGCTGCAAAAAATAGCTCTTATGGCACAGAATTTAAATCATAATATTGTTTGGACAGATTCAAAAGAGTCATTATGACGAATCTATACTTCAGAACCTCGGTACCTAACCGATGCGGACGGAGTCGGATCGGAATCACTAGGCAGGCAGGCTTGCTACAAAACAAATCATCGCTCGCTCGCTATAAAGCCAGCACGTATGTATGTATGCATTTAATTAGAAAATCTAAACACACACTGCCATTTTAACACTGTTTTCAAGCTTCAAAGAATCAAACATAAAACTAGTCCTTAAAGTAGCTCATAGTTCTTTAAAAAATACACAATTTAGAATTTCCCAATATCAAAAGGACGAAACGAATCGGTACTTCAGGTCAGTACCTTGACCTTGGTACCGTACCGACCGAACCGAGCCGGACCGGATCGGCCGGATCGGCCATAGATAAACCTAATAATCGCTCGAAAGACCCGGAGTCAATAAAGGAGTCGGATTCAATAAGCGGATTTGCACTTTCTTTTTGAACATTTTCTTATCCATTAATATGGAACTTTATTATTTAATGTCAAATGTCAAAATGAAAATGCACAACTGTACGATGGGTACTGAAGCCAATTGAAAGAGCACGATAAATCTGGGGGGATAAGTCGAGTAAAACAAAACGAAAGGCACGGCCATACCATATACGAACTTTTCCGTTCAAATACGATGGAAAGCCATTGTGTACTATATTTGTAGATGTTTATTTAATTAGCATACAATTAAGGGTCGGTGTAGTTGACGGTGACCATCCCCCAAGTGGAAAACCTTCGGCTGGACAAGTCCGATTCGTTTGTCTTCAGCAACGACCTTCTACCCATCGTCACACTTGCACCTTCTTTGGGAGAGACCTCAGGTTTGTTAAGTAGAAATAGAAATATAATATTTTATTTATATTAAAATGCAAAGGAAAACATCGTGAGGAAACCTGCACAAACCTGCGAAGCAATTCAATGGTGCGTGTGAAGTTCCCAATCCGCACTGGGCCCGCGTGGGAACTACGGCCCAAGCCCTCTTGTTCTGAGAGGAGGCCTGTGCCCGGCAGTGGGACGTATATAGGCTGGGATGATGATGATGATGATTAAAATGCAAACTGAAATTAGCGTAAACAAACGCACTGACAAACGCTTCGGCTGTACTACGGTTAAACCGGCGCGGTTTTAACCGCGTCTCTTTATAAAGAAAATTTTTAACAAAAAAGTAAAACCGACTCCAAAAAAATAAAAAAATAACAAAAATGGAACCGACTACAAAACCCTTGAAAATATTTTTCTAGGTAAGTAGGTACGTACCTACTAGCTCGAAGTCGGTGACTCAGCACGAGCCAGCAGGAGTGGGACAATTCACAATAGTCGTCTACCTCACCTACATACTATGGGTTTCAATCCCTCCTGCTGGGGCGTGCTGAGTCACCGACTTCGAGCTAGTACGTACCTACTTACCTAGAAAAATATTTTCAAGGGTTTTGTAGTCGGTTCCATTTTTGTTATTTTTTTATTTTTTTGGAGTCGGTTTTACTTTTTTGTTAAAAAATTTCTTTATTTCTCACTTTTTAGTGATTCGTAGCCAAAGAACATCTCACAACGATTCCATTAAGCCCAAACGCGACTTAGTTACGTTGTTTTATAACAGAGTTCCGTTGCCTACCTTCTGGCTTCAGCATCAGATCAGTTCGAAAGAATCATTAACTTAAAGCTTCTTCTTAGTCGCTTATCTAGGGTAAGTATATTAATCATGATAATTTAAATTTAACCCGTGAAATACTTGTTATTGATAGTAGTAGTTCCGTTGGTCAAATCTGGTCTTCATCATCAGTTCCACTTCACCAAATTATGATTTGCAAGAGCAAATGCAGGAGTTACTGCTAAATATATCCAAATTACCATAGGTGTTCCTACAATATTTGAAGAGTTCCCTCGATTTCCTTAAGATCTGATCATCAGATCCTAATTTGCTGCTTATGGGACTTAATTGAAAGCATTCCCAGACGAACTCAAAAAAAAATTTTCAAATCGGTTCATAAATGACGGAGTTCTGAGGTAACAAACATTAAAAAAAAAAATACAACCGAATTGATAACCTCCTCCTTTTTTTTGAAGTCGGTTAAAAATGAAGTAACTTAAAAACGCCGGTGCGGCCGTTTGCATTAGTTTAGGTACTTGATTCACAAAGTCACGCGGTTAAAAACCGCGGCGGTTTAGCCGTTAGTGCGGCGTGCGGCTTAGGCCTAAAAGACAATTATACTGAAGACCATTGTTTTGCGTTCTATTGAGCTAATAAATACCCCTTAACAGTTTTTCAAAGTACACACACCGACTTATTACAGATTTATTATAATGTTCGTTTCTTACGTCTCAATAAACAGAGACGGCATCTTATTTATCCGTCACATAAAATTAAATAAAAAAAACTTTAAAATGAAAAGCAAAATTATAATTTTTGAAATAGCCCCCGACGGTAAAAAAGTGATTCTTAATCGGAAAAGAGTTCAATATTCTTTTATATAGTCCTCTGACTAAAAGGGGGTAATTATCAAATCAAATAAAGAAATAAATATGTTTTACAATGTTAATAAAAAGGGTAAGTCGTCATGACTAATAATAATTTTATCGCCACGTCCACTCTATTTTTAGAAGCGATATAGGACAATCCGAGACAAAGAATTCTACAGTGTGTGGCTCGGAACCGGGGAGATTATTACAAACAGAGGCTCTATAGGTCACCGGTAATTGGATCATTATGGTTCCACTTAATTAAAATCAAAACTTAACTTTTGGTTTTTTCTTAGAAACTTGATCGTAAATTCAATGTACGCCATCTAACCCAACTGAAGTTGCCTATCACGCTATAAATACCAATCATTTTGCTTTACATTGCTTCTTAGAATAGACGTTAAAGTGTAATAAAAACAAAAAATAAACTAATTGTTTTTAAAAATTGCTGAACTAGCTGTTGTTCAGTTTGACCAGTACGATCTATGATTTAATTATTTGCTTGTGTTACAGGCCACACCCGGTATAGTCACCTTTTGTTATTACATATTTCTTTCACATCCATCGGTTCCGGTAGCATTTGCTGCTTTCGCTGCGAACCTGCCACTGGATGTCACTGAATACCTTTTTAATGGGAGCTCTTACTTGGCGGGTATTTTTATTCAACACATCATCTGTGACTTCGGATTAAACGTTATGTACCTAATCATAGTTGTTGTTTAATTTTTCACTCTGTCATTTCGGTGATTCTTGAGATAAATATACAATTGTGAAATGAGAGCCAAGTTCAATGTTAAGAATTGCCGTAAATAAATTATTTAAATTTAATATTATTAAAGCCTTTCACCCTTGAGAAAGGTATTTAGAAAAGATTGAAACTAGTCGGACCGTTCTTAGCTTATAATCTCACGATTAAAACATTTTTTTAATTTTTATTTAAAACTCCTTGAGGTTATTTTGCAAAAGTTGAAATTTTCTGTCTTTTTTTATTGAATAATTTATATTAATAGTGCGTCAGGCAGTTGTTTTAATTTTTTTTATAAAGTGCACGAAGAATCGCGATGTTAGCAAAATAATTACAAATTATATCGACGTTCTACTTACATTAATTCATATAATCTAGATACTCGGTAGCGTGTCGAGCCAAGTTGAAATAAAAAGGTCAGTTTGAAAATAATACACGAAGCATCGGGAGCTATTTTTGACCTCAAAATCCATTAAACATACACACACGAAACTTGGCCTATATATTAAAATTCCCTTAATTTACTAGATTCCCAAATTTCATAAACAACAACTTTTAAGTGCTTACAAACCCCAAAAGTCTTAAAAGTCTACGTTTATACGTTCGCTTCAAAATTTGGAAGTATAGCGAAATTACGTTAATCTTTAACTTTTTATTAATATTTTAGATGCTTAAAAAGTTATGAATTCATTATTTATATTTAACAGTGTAATAAAACAAGCCTTTTTTCTTTTATTTGTTATTTTTTAATATATTATTGAAATTTTAAATTATACTTATTAATGGCTCAATAGATCCGAATTTTATTTTGATTTTTAGATGTAAAATTAAAATGGATGGTCTAATTTAAAAATCTAAGGTCACTTTCTTAACAAAGATAGTATGAAAAAAGGGCGAAAGTATTGTGCAGTGTCAGGGAGGCCGGCGTGACCTTGTCCAGTTGTATGCAGAAAATAATTGGCAGCTATTTCCAACATGACGTCGAAAAATCATATACTTATCCTAAGTTATTTGGATGTTTTCTCACGATTATTTACACAACATCAAAGTCAACAATCACGTATATTCTTAACATGGAACTTGCTCCTATTTTCACATTATTGTTTTGATGAATGTAATACATACATACTTACAAATAACGCAACGGCCGTCAGCAGATAACTAACAATTAAGCATGAATAGAAATAACATCACGCAGAGCGAACACTAAATTAAGCAGATTAATACTAAGTATTTGTAATTAAACCATCAATAAATAGCGTGCATCACTATAGATTCCAGCCAAACAACAGTTATAAAGCTTGCAAAATGTACCGAATTGTGTTGGGAATATCTTTAATAATCGGTTGTTTTGGGCAGCAGGGAATTGTTCCCACACTTCCGAATCTTAATGGTCCTGCAGATGTAACACAGAATGGAATACCTAATTTACCTGCACCGGTAAATGGTGTGCCTGGAATACCACAGCCACCAAATGGAATACCTAATTTACCTGTACCAGTAAATAGTGTACCTGGATTACCACAGTTACCAAATGGAATACCCAATTTACCGTCGTCACCTGCAATACCTATTACAACCGGTAATACCTACTCAAAAAAACTTGGAATTTTGTACCAGTTTGAAATCGGTGCTGTAACGAATGGGGCCCTATACGCAGCAGTGCACAGTGTGTATGAGTGGTAGAGAGGGAGAGGAGAGGGGAAACCCCGCCTCTCTCTCTTTCTCCTTTTAATGGAGAGGATTTTCCTTTATTATAATATAAGATAATAATACATTATGTTAAAGGAAAATATTAATTAAATTGGCCATAATAAGTTGTGATCATCTAACAGTTAGGATCCTACGTTGTGTACTTTTTTGTTTTAGTAATCCCAATGATCTTTTATGTGGTATGTCTGCAATAAGCAAGATATCTATCAGGGCGCAATAAATGTGTCTAATTTAAGTTATTTAAAGCTAGAGATACTTGGAATTCAATACATATAACTAGTATAGTGTGAAAATAGAGTGTAATATGGAAAATAGAGTGTAATATGGGTGAGTAAGTAAGTAGAGTGTGTAAAGGGGCGGGAAAGGATAAGAGTTGACTGAAAGAAATTAACGGGCCTCCACGGAGGCCCGGGGGACCACCTTCCTAGCCCCCTGTCCCCTCCTTACACTCGCCTGCGATTGGTAAAATAACCCGGAGGATTTACAGTTACAGCACTAACAGCGGTGCTAAAGTCAACTCAAAAGAGGACAGGTTAGATGGAATGAGTAAACCCAATTCCATAAATAGTAAAAAGGTGGAAGGAAACACATCCAATCCAACCAATGCTTGATTCATATGTTGCATATCTGTGCAATATACACAGTTTTAGTTGTGTAACCACTGGGATGTCTAAAAAGATCAAAACCAGAGAATTACAAAGTTTTGTGATAATGCCAAGCTGTAAACAGACATGACAAGTGTATGGTTTTGCCCAGAACAGTCGGGGGGTTGAGACGGCAAGCCACTTTTCACTGAGCATCTCCGCTTACTAATGTAAGTATCAACAATGACACAGCTACTTTGGAATGCGGCCCGCAACCATCCCAGTCGCCCTGAACAAGAAGTAAGATTGTGGTGATATAATAACATATCAACCCTGAAGTAAGTGTCCACACTCAAACAATATGGAGCCATAAGGAAGACAAATCTTTTCATCAAGCATCTCCGCTTACCAATGTAAGTATCAACAATGTCATGACTACTTTGAAATGCAACCCACAGCCAACCCAATTATTCAAAGTGAGGAAATTAGATATAAGTTGTGGATGACATGACACCATACCACCACAGATTTGTATAGTGTGCTGTGAATATCCGTGTATACATACACAGTACACAAACACATGAATAAGCATTTTAGTAAAATTGGATGTAGAGTTCAGCTACAATGCTTGAACACATAAAAAAAAGTTTAATATCATTATGAATCAGGTTACTCACAAGGAGCGGTAGGGTTATGATAGACAAAAGGAATTGCCATGAGATAAATGATAAGCATTGCATTTGCATAAGACTCATTTACTCAGATAACCAGTACCTTACCTGGAGCTTCCCCAATTTCACAAAGCAAGTAGTCATAGATCATAGGTGTACATATTAGTCCAATAAATGGTCATAATATGGTTGAAACACAAGAGGACAGATCTCACCTTGTCATAACAGGGAATCCAGATCCAATCTGAGATTCACTGACATCACAAAGCAAGCTTTTAAGTTAAGAGCTATTACGCTATTGGGGGTCCCAGAGGGAGGCCCAATCAAGCACCATCTCTTAGTGATGACTTCAGCTTAGAGCTTGAAAATGTTAAATTACACAGGTTTTACTGATGGCCGGTCAGCCTAACTCAGCTCAAGTGTAATAAACCATTATTCATTCTCCAATCTGCCTTCACTAATAGACTACAAATACGGGTGAAATAGCCGGTGACAAACAATCACTAGGATTATCGTTCACAAGCCTTCCACCTAATCAGTAAGAACCCGACACGCCCAAAGTAAGCTATTAGAGCCAACCTCGAACATGACGAAATTCAGACTCTAGTTGGGCCAGGTAATAGCCCAATGGAGCCCTAAAATAAAACACTGATGAGTTATGATCGCTTACTGGACAATAAGCACCCAGATACGACTATGGATTCTAATTATTATGAAATTAAGGCAGCTCCGCATTACCTCATCTCTGTAACCCAATACTGCGCAACATTAGTCTACAGAGACTACAGTTCTCACAATTACCTCACTCTGAAAGTTCATAGAATGCTGTATAAGCCGATTCTAATCCATTCAGAGCTACACAACAAATAACTAACAAGTTACAGTGTGAAGTGAGTGTAGGTATATGGTGTGATATAATGCATAGATACCAAATAATATAAGAAACTATAGTGCAAAACATGTCATAGGACACAAAATAATTGTCTGAATGGGTTATGTCTTCCTCGAGGCAAATAATTCTTAGCTCAGTTAGGTCTATCAATGTTAGACTTGTGAGAGATGTAGATAGTAATTCTCGTGATAGACACTATCCCATCCATACAATGACGCAAAGTTATGACCAGAAAACGCATTCGCAGTGCATTCCCACATATAAAGCACACAAAAGGTAAGATTAAACACATGGTCCCTAGGTTTCCTAAAAGATTT
>NC_133486.1:5663355-5667365 GCF_025370935.1 Choristoneura fumiferana
TTCTATAATCTAATAAGAAAAAGGACCTTTTGACAGACAGAATTGAGGTAGGGATGGAACCAAAAAACTTCTCCCCCAAATCTGACATACTCCCTAACCATACAAAAGCATGCTCACTTACCTCTATTTACCTGATAAGGTAAATAACAATCCCACCTGGTATTCACAACGCTAACACAAACACATCACAAAAATGCCTATTTTTCACTACACACAACACGCATCACACTCCTAGCTAAATTACACACCCTATTTCGCACCAACAATAATAATCGCGGAAATCTAGATCAAACTATATGGCCTGCCTAATTCTACACTTCGCGAGAGAAATCTCAACCCTGCCTAGCGGTTTGGCACGGAGGTTGAAGCAGCCTTCAGATAGTGCCAACCACGGCAGTCCCATTTGTATCAAAAACAATAGGAGCCACGCCCAATTTGTGAGCAATTCTAGGAATGATCTACGTTCTAGAACTTTCTTTAACCAAAGGCAGTCGTGAAGCATATCCAGACACGCCACGCTAGCACGCTACATAGTCCGAATACCGACAACCGCGAATCCTTGGAAGAAAATGCAACAAGCACCCAGATTCATCGCGATCTGAATAGGGCGCCACATCCTCAACCAGGACCCACACTGCAGCACCCAGAGACCACTGCGGCCACGTGCCGGGACACGCCAACAACCGACGATTACAGGGATAATTAAACAAGCAAACTACAGAAAATAACGAGAAATCCTGCTAGGAAACCAACAGCATCTCATTGCTATTTCCAATAAGAATTAAACAAGAAACTCACAAAATGGAGATTTGACAAAACCTGAAGCCACATACCTGATGACGGGCAGAGTTTCTGCTTACGCGCCGAGAGCCGAAGAAGGAAAAGTAAAAGTGAGCGAGCCCGCTCGCGCATCGCTTTTTATAACCTCGAGGCTTCTAGAAACTTCCATTCTTCCCGGAAACGGGTTCTCAAACATATCTTACTTACACCTCCCTCCTAATCCTGTATTGCATCAACAAATTGCAAACTCCAACACTGAACAAATTCATCATCATCATCATGCAAACCGATACACGTCCCATCGCTGGGCTCCGGCCCCTTTCAGAACGCGAAGGCCGGGCTCCAGCCCCCACGTTTGCCAGTGCAAAATATCAACTTGCTAAGAGAATCAACTGCTTTCCCAATTGACTTGACAAGACAATTATTCCTGTAGTTAGTCGAAAAATCTTCATTTCGTATTTTTAGTACAATTGTGATTTTTGTTATTTTGTTGACTGTGCTCGTTGATACTCTTAAAACGCTGCATCTCAGACCACGTGCAGTCACCAATCCCACACAAGTACGCCAAACCCAAAGTCAATCAAACCTGCGTCGGAAGCTGGCCAAACCCAGCTCCCAAGATTCGATCCAACAAACAGACATCTAAACAAACAAACAAATAAATGAATAAATACATAAACAGAGCAAGTCAAAGAAAAGCCTGTAGAAATATGAAACGTTACCCTAAAAAGTGGTAAAAAATTATTCAATGGTAATTTCTAATAGACTTCTTCTCGTCAAGCCTATATTCGGTCTCGATTGGCTATTTATAAATCTCACGTTCCTTATTGGCTGTAAATTTTCAAGTTAGGAAACATTATACAAATAAAATATTACATAATTTGAATTTAAATTATTTATGATAATAATTAAGTATTGAATTTTAGTTGAAAATACATGAAATTTTCTAAACGGACTAGCTCTTAGGCGCATTAATGTTTACTAAAACCGTATCTCAGACAGCTCGAACCAGCTGTTGTCAAGTAAACGATACTCGAAAGTCTAACTAGAATTTGATATCAAATACTAAACAAAATATAATTATAATTATTGAAGTTGCTAGTTAAACTCCTAAACTACCAAAATCAAGTATTAGTTTAGTGCAAACCCTTTCAACGGTGGAAAAAATGACATCAAGACAGAGGTAAGTCTATGCTTTATTCGAACCGTTTTGCTATGATTATTTCCTAAAAGAAAAGCTGTTTTCCTGGTAAAGTGTATTTTCCTAGTGTAAAATAGTAGCCTCTATTATGTACTAAGATTATTTTTATGTTTCAGATAAAATCCAAGAAATTATGGACCAAAAGCGTTTCCATTGATAGGTTAATTTTCCACACTACTATGGGATGTCAAGAAATTCCAATTGGAACGACACATTTTTACTCCTATAATTGTTCACGACGTTTTCAGGTAAGAACTTAATAAGAATTTCATACTTATAGATAAATCTAATAGTGAAAATGTCTTAGGCAAAATACTCCATAGTAAGGAAATTTTCAAACGTTAATAGCGATTTATTTGGTCAATTGTATGAGGTAATTTATGTTTAATTATAGTATATGGACAGCAGAAAGAACAGATTTATAATGAAAACATGATCGAAGCTTAATCATAAAGTCTATTCAACCTGCAAAATTTGACACTCCTGAAAATTTCACTTTGTTATCTGATCAAAATCTATAGGGTTTATTTGGGTATTTATCGTATAGACATACTGTACTAAGTCAGGAGGGATGGAATTTATAAAGATTTTGATTATAAATACCAAACAATTATTAATATTAGCCTTTACAAAATTTCAGCCCTCGGGTTAAAATTTCAAACTGAAAGATGACTAGTTTGAATCATTTGAGTGTTTGATCCGAACTAAACCTATTTATTCTGTATCAGAGTCACTATTAGGATGAGATTAAAGTAAAAGTACTCAGATCTAACTTGTATTTTTAACAAGAATGCTATATCCAGGATATCATTAGAGCGATTTCAAATAATTTCTATTTTCAGGACACTTCAGTGCTTTCCTATGGATTTTACAATCAAAATTGCCTACGGCAGCACGAGGAACAGGAAATGGAAGGAAATCAGGATTGGAGAAAGGATTTAATGGGATTTTCAGGAAAACATGGGAAGCCTTAGAAGAGTTTCTTAGCCTACGCATTTTTGTAAATATTTAAGTTACTATGTACGCTTTGCTAGTAAATCAAACCAATAGTCCTATTAGGCTGGTTTTAGTTGCTTTGCCTGTAAAATACAAAGGAGAATAAAATTACTCTAATTATCTCAGATGGTTTCATTAAATTAGAAAAATAGCGCCATCTACTAGTGAGTAGTGGAACCTCTCCGAATATAGCCGATAACCCATAACTTGACAACACGCACCGCTCCTCACTGAGGTCACCACAGTCACGGTCTCAGCTCAGTAATAATGCCATCTATAGTCAAATAGCTAAACTTCTACTTTACTTTATAACTACATTGTATGCAGCGTGATTTAAGCTTTTTAACAATAACCTGATGACACTGCGTTTCCAGAGATGTCACTACTTCAACGCGTGCGGAAACAAGTTTGAATTTATTAATGCTTATTTCTATAAATAGCAACTTAATAGTATATTATGATTTATAAAGAAACTGATGAACAAATTGATTAAAACAGTGTATTTGATGAGCTGAATTAATTATTAATACATATTAAGGAAAGTGAAAGAAAAACATTGTTCTCATAGAAACTATTTCCTATAATCAAGTAACAAATAAGGCAAAATATATGGAGTCTGCTACAGGTCGTTCAGCGAGCTATGGAGAAACGCAATGCTAGGAGTTCTTTGAAAAGATAAAATCCGAAATCAGATTATCGACAAAGAGGAAAAGTCACCGACGTTGCTCAAAGAATCAAAGCTCGCTGAAGTGGCGTGGCGTACGTTGGGCTGGCCAGTGCCACACTTCTTCGCAGAACCGATGAACGATGAGGCAGACGAGTCCTCAAATTTTCAGACCATGGACGGGACTTCGTATCTATAGGGCGCCCTGAGGCACGGTGGAGATGGTGTTTAATGTTTGGCGCGCCAATGGAAGAGGCCTATGTCCAGCATGGACTGCTGTAGGCTGATGATGATTATGACTTTTTTAAAATAAATTATGTGCCAAACTTCATGATATTTTGTTGGCGGAAAAAAAATTGCTCTCACTTA
>NC_133486.1:5667465-5671434 GCF_025370935.1 Choristoneura fumiferana
AGTATGATTTACATTTACTGCACTAACTGCGGTGCTAGTCAACTCAAAAGAGGACAGGTTAGATGGAATGAGTAAACCCAATTCCATAAATAGTAAAAAGGTGGAAGGAAACACATCCAATCCAACCAATGCCTGACTCATATGTTGCATATCTGTGCAATATACACAGGTTTTAGTTGTGTAACCACTGGGATGTCTAAAAAGATCAAAACCAGTGAATTACAAAGTTTTGTGATAATGCCAAGCTGTAAACAGACATGACAAGTGTATGGTTTTGCCCAGAACAGTCGGGGGGTTGAGACGGCAAGCCACTTTTCACTGAGCATCTCCGCTTACTAATGTAAGTATCAACAATGACACAGCTACTTTGGAATGCGGCCCACAACCATCCCAGTCGCCCTGAACAAGAAGTAAGGTTGTGGTGATATAATAACATATCAACCCTGAAGTAAGTGTCCACACTCAAACAATATGGAGCCATAAGGAAGACAAATCTTTTCATCAAGCATCTCCGCTTACCAATGTAAGTATCAACAATGTCATGACTACTTTGAAATGCAACCCACAGCCAACCCAATTATTCAAAGTGAGGAAATTAGATATAAGTTGTGGATGACATGACACCATACCACCACAGATTTGTATAGTGTGCTGTGAATATCCGTGTATACATACACAGTACACAAACACATGAATAAGCATTTTAGTAAAATTGGATATAGAGTTCAGCTACAATGCCTGAACACAAAAAAAAAGTTTAATACCATTATGAATCAGGTTACTCACAAGGAGCGGTAGGGTTATGATAGACAAAGGAATTGCCATGAGATAAATGATAAGCATTGCATAAAACTCATTTACTCAGATAACCAGTACCTTACCTGGAGCTTCCCAAATTCACAAAGCAAGTAGTCATAGATCATAGGTGTACATATTAGTCCAATAAATGATCATAATATGGTTGAAACACAAGAGGACAGATCTCACCTTGTCATAACAGGGAATCCAGATCCAATCTGAGATTCTCTGACATCACAAAGCAAGCTTTTAAGTTAGAGCTATTACGCTATTGGGGGTCCCAGAGGGAGGCCAATCAGCACCATCTCTTAGTGATGACTTCAGCTTAGAGCTTGAAAATGTTAAATTACACAGGTTTTACTGATGGCCGGTCAGCCTAACTCAGCTCAAGTGTAATAACCATTATTCATTCTCCAATCTGCCTTCACTAATAGACTACAAATACGGGTGAAATAGCCGGACAAAAATCACTAGGATTATCGTTCACAAGCCTTCCACCTAATCCGTAAGAACCCGACACGCCCAAAGTAAGCTATTAGAGCCAACCTCGAACATGACGAAATTCAGACTCTAGTTAGGCAGGTAATAGCCCAATGGAGCCTAAAATAAAACACTGATGAGTTATGATCGCTTACTGGACAATAGCACCCAGATAAGACTATGGATTCTAATTATTATGAAATTAAGGCAGCTCCGCATTACCTCATCTCTGTAACCCAATACTGCGCAATATTAGTCTACAGAGACTACAGTTCTCACAATTACCTCACTCTGAAAGTTCATAGAATGCTGTATAAGCGATTCTAATCCATTCAGAATTACACAATAAATAACTAACAAGTTACAGTGTGAAGTGAGTGTAGGTATATTTGGTGTGATATAATGCATAGATACCAAATAATATAAGAAACTATAGTGCAAAACATGTCATAGGACACTAATTGTCTGAATGGGTTATGTCTTCCTCGAGGCAAATAATTCTTAGCTCATTTAGGTCTATCAATGTTAGACTTGTGAGAGATGTAGATAGTAATTCTCGTGATAGACACTATCCATCCATACAATGACGCAAAATTATGATCAGAAACGCATTCGCAGTGCATTCCCACATATAAAACACACAAAACGTAAGATTAAACACATGGTCCTAGGTCTCCTCAAGATTTTCCTACGGTTCTCACGCCCTAACGCAGTATAGTCTGATTTAAGAAAAGTCTCGGTTCCAATATAATTTTAAACAAGGACTTCTATAATCTAATAAAGAAAAGGACTTTCTGACAAACAGAATTGAGGTAGGATGGAACCAAAAACTTCTCCAAATCTGACATACTCCCTAAACCATACCAAAAGCATGCTCATTACCTCTTATTTACCTGTAAGGTAATAAACAATCACCTGGTATTCACAACCACTACACAAGAAACACATCACAAAATGCCTATTTTTCACTACACACAAACATCACGCTCCTAGCTAAATTACAAACCCTATTTCGCACGCAAACAATAATTAATCGCGGAAATCTAGATCACTATATGGACCTGCCTAATTCTACACTTCGCGAGAGAATCTCAACCTGCCTAGCGGTTTGGCACGGAGGTTGAAGCAGCCTTCAGATAGTGCCACCACGGCAGTCCCATTTGTATCAAAAACAATAGGAGCCACGCCCAATTTGTGAGCAATTCTAGGAATGAATCTACGTTCTAGAACTTTCTTTAACCCAAAGGCAGTCGTGAAGCATATCCAGACACGCCACGCTAGCACGCTACATAGGTCCGAATACCGACAACGCGAATCCTTGGAAGAAAATGCAACAAGCACCCAGCTTCAGTCGCGATCTGAATAGGGCGCCACATCTCAACAGGACCCCACTGCAGCACCCAGAGACCACTGCGGCCACGTGCCGGACACGCCAACAACCGACGATTACAGGGATAATTAAACAAGCAAACTACAGAAAATAACGAGAATACTGCTAGGAAACAACAGCATCTCATTGCTATTTTCCAATAAGAATTAAACAAGAAAACTCACAAAATGGAGGATTTGGCAAACCTGAAGCCACATACCTGAACGGGCAGAGTTTCTGCTTACGCGGCCGAGAGCCGAAGAAGGAAAGAAAGAGCGAGCCCGCTCGCGCAACGCGCTTTTTATAACCTTCGAGGCTTCTAGAAACTTCCATTCTTCCCGGAAACGGGGTTCTCAAACATATCTTTACTACACCTCCCTACTACTCCCTGTATTGCCATCAACAAATTGCAACTCCAACACTGAACAAATTCATCATCATCATCATGCAAACCGATACACGTCCCATCGCCGGCTCCGGCCTCCTTTCAGAACGCGAAGTCCGGGCTCCAGCCCCCACGTTTGCCCAGTGCAAAATATCAACTTGCTAAGAGAATCAATTGCTTTCCAATTGACTTGACAAAACAATTATTGTAGTTGGTCGAAAAGTACTCATTTCGTATTTTTAGTAACAATTTATGTGATTTTTGTTGTTTGTTGACTGTGCTCGTTATACTCTTAAAACCGCTGCATCTCAGACCACCGTGCAGTCACCATCCCACACAAGTACGCCAAACCAAGTCAATCAAACCTGCGTCGGAAGCTGGCCAAACCCAGCTCCCAAGATTCGATCCAAACAAAAGACGACATCTAAACAACCAAAACAAATAAATGAATAAATACATAAACAGAGCAAGTCAAAGAAAAGCCTGTATAAAGTATGAAACGTTACCCCTAAAAAGTGGTAAAAAATTATTTTAATGGTATTTCTCTTCTAATAGACTTCTTCTCGTCAAGCCTATATTCGGTCTCGATTGGCTATTTATAAATCTCACGTTCTTATTATTGGCTGTAAAATTCTCAAGTTAGACACATATCATACAAATAAAATATTACATAATTTGAATTTTAAATTATTATGATAATAATTAAATAATTGAATTTTAGTTGAAAATACATGAAATTTCTAAACGGACCTAGCTTCTAGGCGCATTAATGTTACTAAACCGTATCTCAGACAGCTCGAACCAGCTGTTGTCACGTAAACGATACTCGAAAGTCTAACTAGAATTTGATATCAAATACTAAACAAAATGGCAATTATAATTATTGAAGTTACTATTAAACTCCTAAACTACCAAATCAAGTATTCGTTTAGTGCAA
>NC_133486.1:5671839-5824037 GCF_025370935.1 Choristoneura fumiferana
ACAGATTTATAATGAACATGGATCGAAGCTTAATCATAAAGTCTATTCAACTGCAAATTTGACACTCCTGAAGATTTAATTTACTTTGTTATCTGATCAAAATCTATAGGGTTTATTTGGGTATTTATCGTATAGACATGTACTAAGTCAGGAGGGATGGAATTTAAAAGATTTTGATTATAAATACAACAATTATTATATTAGCCTTTACAAATTTCAGCCCTCGGGTTAAAATTCTCAAACTGAAAGATGACTAGTTTTGAATCATTTGAGTGTTTGATCCGGGCTAACCTATTTAATTCTGTATCAGAGTCACTATTAGGATGAGATTAAAGTAAAGTACTCAGATCTAACTTGTATTTTAACAAGAATGCTATATCCAGGATATTCATTAGAGCGATTTCAAATAAATTTATATTTCAGGAACTTCAGTGCTTTCCTATGGATTTTACAATCAAAATTGCCTACGGCAGCACGAGGAACAGGATGGAAGGAAATCAGGATTGGAGAAAGGATTTAATGGGATTTTCAGGAAAACTTGGGAAGCCTTAGAAGAGTTTCTTAGCCTACGCATTTTTGTAAATATTCTAAGTTACTTATGTACGCTTTGCTAGTAAATCAAACCAATAGTCCTATTAGGCTTGGTTTTAGTTGCTTTTGCCTGTAAAACTACAAAAGGAGAATAAAATTACCTTTAATTAATCTCAGATGGTTTCATTAAATTAGAAAAATAGCGCCATCTACTAGTGAGTAGTGGAACCTCTCCGAATATAGCCCGATAACCCATAACTTGACACACACGCACCGCTCCTCACTAGAGGTCGCCACAGTCACGGTCTCAGCTCAGTATAATACCATTATAGTCAAATAGCTAAACTTTCTACTTTACTTTATAACTACACTTGTATGCAGCGTGATTTAAGCTTTTTAAACAATAACCCGATGACACTGCGTTTCCAGAGATGTCACTACTTCAACGCGTGCGGAAACCGAGTTTTGATTTTATTAATGCTTTTTTCTATAAACAACAACTTAATAGTATATTATGATTTTATAAGAAACTGATGAACGAATTGATTAAAAGTGTATTTAATGAGCTGAATTAATTATTTCCAATGCATATTATGGAAAAGTGAAAGAAAATTTTGTTCTCATAGAAAATATTTCCTATAATCAAGTAACAAATAAGGCAATAATATATGGAGTCTGCTACAGTGCCTCAACATGAGCCAGCCGGAGGACTTGTAGTCGTCTATCTCACTCACTATCTATTCGGCTTCTATTCATGCTGTCTCGTGCCGAGGCACCGACTCCATACCTGTAGAAAAATATTTTCAAGGGTTTATTGAGTCGGTTTAATTTTTTGTTATAAACTTTTATAGACCCTGAAGTTTTTGAGCGCCCTTGTCGTCCGAGTGATGTGGCTTGCATTCGTCGTTATTTCCTGCACAATAGCAAGTGCAAACCGGCTCCAGGGAGAATTCCTGACCCTCTCGTGAGATCCCTCGCCAACGTCTTCTACCCAAGAGTCAATATCACGGAAACTGATATCAATCCCGAGTATCTGGGCTTAAATAACGGAAGAATCCAAGAATTCTAGTAAGTAACTAAATCTAAGCGTCTGACACATACATAACAAAATAGGTACTATAATTTTCTTCGTATAAACGAAGTACTGAATCAGACTTCAATTTTCTCCATATTTCACTCTACTTGCATGGGTTAGGTTAGGTTAGAAAATACATCATTAAAGCTGTATTAGGATCGAGCGACAGCTCCATTAATTTTGACGCTTCTTTACCCTGAGTTAATAGTTAAATTTAAGTCGGAATATTCCACAACGTAAATTTGACTGAAACACACATATGATCACTTAAATGTTTTCATCTTAAATCCATACTTAAATCTTTTAGACGAACATTTATATTTATTTTAACAATTTTAGAATTTTCGTCGATCTCAAAAATGTGACGTCCCCCACGCTATAAAAGGGATGCAGCAATTCATAAACAAGTCTTTTTTTTTTCAGTGTTAACAGAGACACGGATAAGCTCGTCCTAGGTATAGAATTGCGAAATTTTGTGGCTCGTGGCAACAATACTTTTTTCACATACGCCAGAAGAGGCAGGGAGCCTATTACCACACATGGTTCTGTCAGAGTTGCATTTAGTAAGCATTTATTGAATAAAAAAGCTTCTTAAATGGTTTTGGTTGAAACTAGAGTGCTTCTTTTTTTCATAATTCTTCTTCTTCTTCTTGTGCTTCTTTTTGTTCTTCGTCATAATTCGTGATTCTACAGGTTTTTAGTTTCAGTCACTTGAGCAGTTTCCTATTGAATGCCTAATGAAAGGACATAGCCATTAAATTTTTTCATCATCAATTAAATAGATTACATTTGGAATTCCAACGATTACCTAGGGGCATTAAGAAAACCGAAGCACTAAAGGCCGTCCCAGGATAGGCTTAGTGATTCTGCCCCCACTGAGTATTGGATTCTATTTTTTTTTGGATGGTGAAGCTAAGCATTTGTGAAAAATATTTTTTTTTCTTATTTTTGTTTTGTGATTCGATTTCTGATTACTTACTTCTGGTTGTACATTTACACTATCATAAAAATTACGAGCCAAAACTCGATGGGGCGGGCGGAGTAACATCATTATAAAAATTAGAAGCCAAAACTTGATTGAGACAGAAAATCTAACATCACGCCATGGAAGATTCTCAATTCAGACGCATATTATATAACTTTCGACGCTCTTCCTTAGGACTTCAGTCCCCAGGCATAGCATCTCTATTGTAAGCCTTCCACCGTACTACTTTCCACCCTACACTACAGTTGCATGTCTTACTTGGGGAAATGATCTTACACTAATGCAACATGCATATGCATGGAATCTGCGGCCAATCAGACCACGTGGACAGTTAAAATTTAATATACCTACATGTTAATTTAATTCTCACACAATCAAGGTTCGGTGTACTTGACGGTGACCATCCCCCAAGTGGAAAACCTTCGGCTGGACAAGTCCGATTCGTTTGTCTTCAGCAACGACCTTCTACCCATCATCACACTTGCACCTTCTTTGGGAGAGAGTTCAGGTTTGTTAAGTAGAAATAGAAATAAATTTTATTTGAACTAAAATCTCATACTCACGGTCATAGTTTCTTTAGGGGTGATTGGGTGTTGAGTCCCTTTATCGGGTTTTTGAACCACTTTAATTATGATAAATGCTAGATTATGTACGAATATTTCAACGATACTCTATGGTGGGGCAGCTTATTTGAACCGATCGCGCGTGAGGTCGATACCGAGTAATATAAACCAATCGACACAATCCAAATAAACCACGTGCCAAACGCCGGCACAGTTTCAAATATCTATATTAGCACATAGTATTCATGAAAAGTTATTGATAATTTACAAAAAAAAATGGTTAATTTTAACATACTTCTGTCAGTACTGCAGATGTGGCAGCAGGCATGAGGAAACCACCACAAATTATTATCCTGAGAAAATCTTTACATACTCGTAGCTTAATCCTTATTCAATGCCCACGACCGCTCTATCAATAGCAGCAACTTACAATAATACGAGACAAAGAACTTTATAGTGATTTTTTGTTTTGTTTCCTTTAGATCCATCAATTCCGGCAGCATTTGCTGCTTTTGTTGCAAACGTGCCACTGGATGTTGCCGAATTCTTTCTTACTGCAAGCTCTTTCTTTGCAACTACTTATATACAATATGTTATTTGTGACTTTGGATTACAAATAGTTTCATAATCATAATCATAATCATTTATTTGCCATATTATGTTCATAAGTATACATGCAAATATATATAAATTGAAGTCAAGTTTGATCATTACTGTTGTTTAATTTTTTCGCCTAGTGACTGGATGATTTTTGGAATAAGAAATCCTAATTTGGATGTGTTTTAATATACGTCCCATTGCTGGGCACAGGTCTACTGTCAGAATGAGAGGGCTTGGACCGTAGTAGGATTGCTTATATATTATTGTAAAAGGAGGATCCTTCTAATTATACTGGTAGCTTCATTATGTTTTATCGAAAATTACTGACTGTCTACCGAAAAACTGAAATATAGATGGACAAAGCCAGCGGTGGTGTAGCGGTATAGCGCACGGCACGGAATGCCGAGGACCTGGTTTTGATTCCCAGCGATGGTCTTATTTTTCTGGTTTTTCTGTACATCTATATTTCAGTTTGTATTTTCGATATAGGTTTTACGGGATGACCGTAAAAGTAACAAAAAAAAATTGGAATTGAAATAAAAATACAAAACGATTCCAAAAAACCAATCTTAATTTCATTATGTTTTGTCTATTTCTGACAACGTAAATGTGAAAGTGACGGATCAAAAAAAGCAAACACGAGCTCAAGTGTTTCTGAATAGAAGAGAACGTGATTAAAGCTTGTTTAAAGTGAGGTTAAAATAAGATTAATTGTAATACTTAATTAGTCACAACAATGACCGGGAACAATGTGAGGATGAGCGTTAATTAAATATCAGTCGACAAACTCATTTCGACGGTATGATAATTTGAGAATTAACACCCGAGAAGTGAGGCGAGGCGGCGAGACGGGCACAGTAGAAATATGTGCAGTAGGGTTAAATGATTAAAATTAAAGACTGAAAGATAAATAATAATGAAATAAATGATGTCCATAAAGGCATCCGCACCGTAGTTAACTTTTGTGGAATAACATTGCGCAACATAATAAAATTAGGAAACTATCATATTATTATTATACTTAAATTAAGATTGTGTAAATTCCTAGGTGAAATATATAAGTATATTATATATATTCTATTTAGTCCGTTAGTTAGATTATCAGAAATTATAGGACATGTATTTTCCCGTGTGGTGTCGGGTTAGAATTACACCTCTCCATCTCTTCCGGATGTCGTAACAGGCGACTGAGGACCCCCCTATTCCCAGGGGGAAACAAATATAGGCTAGAAAATAAAATAATACTTACCTACTGTTTCTTTGCTCGCTGTGACCGCATAGTCAGCTCGGTACTTCCCCAACTCCGTCGGCAGGTGCGAACACTTTTAAAATATGCTAATCCAACGAAATCAGACGGATACTAACTTTTTCGGCTTTTAAAAGTGTCAGTTATTTGGTGAAGGTATAAAACACGCTGGAAAAAGCTCTATAGTATACTATTAAATTAAAAAAAATATATTTTTTTTCCCATCTATGCCGCTTATTAGTGGCCAGTTCGATTTCTTTTTTTTTATATTTACAATACTTACCACAAATCTGATGACCCGGTGGTCAAAACTGGAATTAGGTATGCCACACAACTTTAGATATGAATTTCTAATTTAGAGACAAGAAGCAACCAACTAAGTAATTTTTTTACTTTTTTATGGCACGTTTTTATTACACCTACACGTACTAAGTATGCCTGTTACCTGTTTCCCCACTTCATAATAAAGTGGCGGTAGGTATTATTCGTGTGCAATATTTTCTGCATATTCTGTGTAATAAAATATAATTAAATTACTTAATAAAACTGCAAATACTCGTACTATTAAGGCCAGTTTAGATCTGCCAAAAAAATCGTGCAAGTTGCATTACATTGCGGCGCTCGATTGACCACTTCATACTCGTAGCTTTACGGCATCGCAATGTATTGCAACGTGCACGATTTTTCTTGCAGGTCTAACAATAATAATAAGTCCTATTATTTCATTAGCAATAATAATTCTGTACTATTATTATTATTAGACCTGCAAGCAATATCGTGCAAGTTGCAATATTGCGAGGCCGCAAAGATTACGAGTTTACTGGGCTATACGGTGTAAAAACGTTAAGCCCAAAAATAACCGTCTAATATTTTTAGAAACAAACATGAAGCACTCTTACACAGGCAAACACGCACGTGTGAAGATCGGCATATTGTTTGCCAAAGAACAGCCTTTTATTAAACCACCCCCACTCAATTTCATGGAAAAACTTTATAAGTCTTCTTACTTTAGCGTATGTACTCTTTGGATATGGTATCATAACACCGTAAAAACTAGATTCCCACCGAGTTGTTTATTTTTTAACCCACGACGAAAAAAGAGGGGTGTTTTAGGTTTGACGCCATTTTCTGTCTGTGACATGTGGTAACCAGCTTTATGTCACTCCGATATTTTTGACGAATGTAATGATACTTCATTATGTTGAAAATCGTTCAACAGTTTAGGCTACAGATAGGCCCAAAGAAACAGACATACATACATACACTCAATAAACATAACCATCCTTCAAGCAGCCGGGTAAAAAGTAAATTGCCTTTAAAAAATGCCGCATCAAAAACGTAATTCTCACTTCACAAGAGTTAACTTTCTGACGTAGTCATGCCAGAAGGTTCTTTGTAAGAGTACTCTTTAGAAGTTATGGCTTAGGGATTAAATTTATTTTTTCTTGAACACTTCCCGGGCGTGTTGAACTTTGTTCATAAGATATGGACGTAAGAGGTTATATTTACTCTTTTATTATACTCTGAGGTGTCTAATATAATGGTTACTTCAGCTCCGTATGATGCACACAAAAGGGGATGGGTGAATATTGGAGCGCTTTGACCAGTTGGTTAGACATTAGCAACCCACGTTTACTAGCACAACGGAAAGACAAGTCGCACGAATTTTGATCAAGCTAAATTTAGCATCGGTATTGTCTTTAGTTTTCATAAAGACTTAACCTTTAGCATCATCTCTTTTGAGAATATAACTGAGGTGGCAGGGGGCGGGGCACATTGCTCGCAGGACTGATGGCCGATGGGGTCAGAAGGTTCTCAATGGCGTCCGCGGACCGGGATACGAGCTGTCGGTAGGCCTCCAACAAGATGGAGCGACGACCTGGTTAAGATCGCGGGATCGCGGTGGATGCGGAAAGCACAAGACCGGTCTGAGTGGAGAGCCTTGAGGGAGGCCTATGTCCAGCAGTGGACGTCTTTCGGCTGACATGATGATGATAATGATGATCATCTATTTTGATAACACCTGGCAAAACGCTAATGATGAAAACGTCGTAAAAACGCTGAATATCCAGGTGCATTAACGATTGTTACGAATTATGCAGCTTAGCTTAATGTTTCGGGAACATGACTAAAGGTCTCTAGCCTCCACACCGTATCATGCCATAACCGTAATAGGAACGTCTCAGGAACAGAATGTCAGCGCCACAGATATAGATTACACTAGATTACGCAAATGCATCTACTTCGCGTGTCCGAACCCCGACCAAACGTCGGGATTGGCCCCATACAAAGACTGACCGCTAACTGACTAATCATGACTAGGGCTGACTCGAGCCCCACGGCGCGGGCGGGCGGCGCATTTGAATCTATTTTGCGCAGACATCGGGGAATTCACATCGCTAATTCGCTAGGTTTTCATACAGATTGAGGTGTTTGCGTTATCTAGTGTAATCTATATCTGTGGTCAGCGCATACATGACACTCGAAATGTTACTAAACGTGCTAGTGGGCATCCTACTAATCGTACTATATATAATATTATAAATGTGAAAGTTTGTGAGTGAGTGAGTATGTTTGTTACTCCTTCACGCTGAAACGACTGAACGGATTTGGATGAAATTTGATATTATTATGTAGGTAGCTGGACATCTGAAATAAAACATAAGCTACTTTTTTCCGATATTCCCACGAGATAGGGATAAAATCTCGAAACAACAATCGCTGGGCTTAGAGTCATGAAATTTGACATGATTGTTTTTAATAATAATAATAAATTCATTTATTTCGGGCAACTTGGCCCATACAATAAATACCTAATGCAACGCTATAATCCCCATCGCATCGCTATAATGTAACGTCAATGAAAACCACGATTTTATTTTCGCGAATTCATACGGGAAATTTTAAAAAATCCCCAAAATTTCAATCCAGCTGCTGAATCTAATGATATACGTGTGCGAAGCCGATGATAAACACGAGTATTCTCATACTTTTCGATACAAAGTAAATATATTTTTGGCTGACACGTGTATAGTCACCAGCACCAACATCTGACACAACAAGCGTGCATAAATATCTGATACGACTCTATTTCAATGGCCGGAAGGACGTGTCAGATATTTTTACACGCTCCGCTGTGGCAGATATTAATGCTGGTGACTGTACCTAATGTAACCCGTACCTATTCAGTTTTTTTACAACAGGCTAAAACAAAAGAGTTTTTAAACGGGACAAATATTGCCAAGAAAAACAGGGTACAGTTACCCGGGTAAAGCTAATCAGGGTAATAATGGACCACAATTGGCTTCCTTTTGCACGCCTATTGTCCGCAATGGCGCGTGGGGCTGTTTAAAAGGTTAACCCGGTTTTATTTCAAAATGGCCACGTGTCCCGGTTAGTTCTGTTTTGCGTGGGCTACAAGTGATAATAGCAAACTATATATGCGAAGAAAATTATTTAGTTAGCACGTTTTGGTATCGGGTAATTTTTCTGCATCCATATCCTAGTGGTTAGAGAACCTGACTACGAAGCTTGAGGTCCCGGGTTCGATTCCCGTGTCGGGGCGGATATTTGTATGAAAAATACGAATGTTTGTTCTCGGGTCTTGGGTGTTTAATAAGTATTTAAGTATGTATCTATATCTATATAATTATATTTATCCGTTGCTTAGTACCCACAACACAAGCTTTGCTAAGCTTACTTTGGGACTAGGTCAATTGGTGTGAATTATCCCGTGATATTTATTATTATTATTATATCATTACTGTATTAACACTGTCAGTTTTTTTAACTTTAAAGCTCTTTGTCATCACATCAAATACTGATTGTAAAATGTAATCTATAAATTACACTAAAAACCCCCGGCACTCTCTCATTTGGGAATAATTAATTATAATTATAACACTCCTTATCTCTTTATACTAAAAGGCACTATAATTATTAATTTATTAAATTAGTTTTCCTTGTTTTGTGAACGGTCTGTACGGCCGTTACAAAAAAAGGGGAAAAAATATATTCAACTAGCGTTTACCCGCGGCTTCGCACGCGTAAATCATTAGATACAGCAGTTGAATTGAAATTCCGGCATTTTATTAAATTCTCGTGGAAATTTCCCTAAAATTACATCGTGGTTTTCATTGACGTTATATTATAACAACCATGCCAAATTTTATGACTCTAAACTTAGCGGTTGTTATTTCGAGATTTTATCCCTATCCCGTCGCAATATCGGGATAAAAAGTAGCCTATGTGTTATTCCAGATGTCCAGCTATATACGTACCAAATTTCATGACTATAAGCCCAGCGGTTGTTATTTCAAGGTTTTATCCCTATCCCGTGAGAATATCGGAATAAAAAGTAGCCTATGAACACATAGGCATATGTTGATAGCTGGATATCTGAAATAACATATTTCAGATATCCAGCTATCAACATACCAAATTTCATGACTCTAAGCCCATCGATTGTTATTTCAAGATTTTATCCCTAGCCCGTGGGAATATCGGGATAAAGAGTATCCTATGTTTTAATCCAGGTTATAAACCAACTTTTTGCCCAATTTCATCCAAATCCGTTCAGCCGTTTCAGCGTGAAGAAGTAACAAATATACTCACTCACCCACAAACTCACTCACTCACTCATTTACAAACTTTCACATTTATAATATTACGTATAGTAGGATTTCTTTAATTTCCAAAAGGGCCCAAAGTTCTCCTTTCTCCCAGGGCCCCCGAGAGGTCTAATACGGCCTTGAGTCTGTTATAATCTTTCAAGCATAAGGGTTGTGGATATGCGTGAAAAATAACACGATAAGGAAAATCAACGAGGGGAACCTGTACGAGTATACACCTTGTCAAGCAATTAAAATAGTGTATGTGTAGCTCCCAAATCCACACTGAGTCGTGTAGAAACTAGAGCCAACGGACTCCCATTCAGAAAGGAGGCTATGCCCAGCAGTACATGGGCCGGATATGATAATGAAGGAAGACTTTTATTTGTTCTCCCGTAAAAAAAACATGGTAAATAAAATTTTCCATAGGCCGAGGCACGATGAAGTCAAAACCGCGCGTCATCCTATCTCATTTGAGGGTTTTGTATAAAATCATTAGTATTAATTAGGCTGTTATTAATGGCTTTCTTGAAACAATACCCGTGGCTTTTGCCCTCTCATTGTGTGGCAATTAATTCTATTTAACCTCACAAACAACATAAAGTACAGTTGGTTATACATGCGCTGCCAGTCGACAAAGAAGTTTCATTTACATCAATGACCTAACGAACTTAAAACAGTGGAAAAACTCCCAAAATTGTCCTTTAAAATTCAATATCTCAATAACGGTGTTATTTTTATTAATTTTGTTTCCTATCATATTATTGTATCTTGTGTTGTGTATAATCTTCTATATATAAATAAAAATTATATTAACGGTAAATAAATTAGAAAGGTACTATAACGGTTAAAACGATTTTTATCACATATAGCCGCAGTAAAACTCGATCCAAATTCGGTCCATCCATTTGGGAGCTATGCACTCTAGGTAAAAATATAACATAGTTCAATCTCTAAAACTCTCAACTTCGCCCAGCTTCATTCTTTGCAGTCTATTTTTAACATCTTTGACCGAAAAATCACGGTGTATCCCGAACACGAAACATTTTTTAATCCCCTAACGAACCTACGACAATACGCTTACTAATTCAGCAGCGCGCAATCTCGCGGCATCTCAAGACGCTCGCAGGTGAACGTAATCCAGGATAATTAGAGTGTGCAATATTAAGCTGTGCCGCCTCTGGATTATTCACTACTCTTGGGGATACGGGGCGAGTCGAAAAATATTTTGTTTTGTGTTGGTGTAAATGCTCGGCTAAATGCATCTACTAGGCTTTGGTTTGGGTCAGCCGTGCTGCTGAGATAAGTTCAGCGCGTATTATTTAGTTTAATGACAGTTTAATAGGCACTTTTTGTAAAAAATCTGGATTTAGTTGTTACACCAATTTGAAAACCAAGTTTGTTCGGTACATTTTGATACTGCTAAACGGAGCTTCCCAAACCGAACTGAAGGGCTACTACGAAACTCGAAGTTCGTGTCGTGCGGTCCCTCTCGCTCTCGTATAAATAGTATTAGTGTCAGAGGGACCGCACGACACGAACTCCGAGTTTCGAGTTTCGTAGTAGCCCTGCTGGGGCCGCGTGGAAATTACGAGTTACGACCTCTGCCCTCTATTCTAATACTGCATTTAAACTATCGTGCAAATCGCGAGGCGTATAGTGAGGCGAATAAAGAACACGCATGTTAACATCGCAAACGTTCCGCTAGAGGCGCTCTTCGTGTTTCCATATCCACCATCCACCATCTTGCTCGCTAATCTTGCCGTGAAGCAGCAGTGCTTGCACTGTTGTGTTTCGGTGTGGAGAGTAAGACAGCCGGTGAAATTACTGGCACTTGAGGTATCCCATCTTAGGCCTCTAGGTTGGCAACACATCTGCAATCCCCCTGGTATTGCAGGTGTCTATGGGCGGTGGTGATCTCTTACCATCAGGAGACCCACTTGCTCGTTTGCCATCCAGTCAAATAAAAAAAAATAAAAAAAATAAAATATAAAATGAGATTTTAACGCGAACGCGATCGAGACGTATTTTCTAACCGAAAACTTACACTAAGGGCCCTCTATTCTAATACTGCATTTAATAACGTATAGTAAACAGCGCATGACAGCGCGCTCGATATTCGCCTCGCGCCTCGCCTCGCGATTCGCGCGCTTGCGTTGGGAGCTTTTGGACGCGAATCAAAAGGCACAAAGGGCAGCCCACGAATGTGTGAACAGTAGTTTGCGACGGCACTCGTATACAAATCTTTTGTCGAATGTTTGTCGCGAATGGCGAACACGTTTGTGTAATGCGGTATAAAAGGAGGCCTGTGCGCTGCATTGTGGGAAGTAAGTTAGCAGGGATGGTGAAACGAATTTTGGGGAAGAAATGTTGTTTAGTGGCGACTACCAGCTGGAAGACGGTTGGTAGGCCTTCCACTAGGGGAATAGGTGGGTTCTCTGCCGTTTGGGCAAAATATTTTTCGCAAATAATTTCATTTTGCCATTGTTTCATTTCCATATAGTATCAAATTTCTCCGAAACCATATTATTTTTCCCCTTAGAACGACAACTCGCCACTTGCATCCACCGGTTTCCCGCCACTTTCACGATGTCGTCAGTCCGCCTGGGAGAGGCCTGGGGGAGGCCTTTGTCCAGCAGTGGACGTCTTCCGGCTGATGATGATGATGATGATATTATTTTCGGAACTTTCATAAAACAAACCTAACCTAACTTACTTTGCTCTATGAAACCATAAGAAAATATTCTGAGAAAAAAATCTGGGAAATGAAACATTTGGGAAAAAAATGGTGCGAAACGGCAGTACACGGAATAGGTGACATAGCAAGAATTGAGGGAAAGCGGTAGATGCAAATGGCATGTCGTTCATTGCGGCGTTTCGGGAGGCCTTTTCAACATTATATACTTCAAAATAAGGAGGGGGTTTGCGATTCGTCGGAATATTTTAATCGACAGAAGACATCTTCTAGTAGCTGATGATGAAACTTAAAATAATCGAGAAAAAATAATAATAAATAATAATCGAGATAATTTTTTGGGCCAATTTGGCAAAATTTTCCTGCATTTTGGGATAAACTTTTTTAACGTTAATTGTGGTATATTTAGTCAGGTTTTTTCGTGTCATGGTCACAATTTTAAGACTTATGTCAATGTAATAAGATATTCAAAGCCAGAAAACCAAACCTAGTGCAATACCTACTTTCAGCCATCATCAAATGTATCTCCAGAAAATTAAATGCTTCTTTATTTTTTTTACTTAAAAAATTATACTACATATTACAAAATTTTACTTTCTGCGCAAGGTAAAATGTTATCGCTTGTCGCTTCGCTCGCAGTGGGACACTGCCTTCATTTATTATTAACATAGACGGGTCAGGATTGTTTCCTTTATTTTCTCATACAATTGTTCTTACCCCGTAAGTTAGTATTATTTGCGTGCAAGTTGTAAGATTATACGCTTGTTTTATTTTTAGAGTTAGATTGCGTTAGTTTAGTGGAATTTAGTAATACAGGGTGTTTTTACATTCATCTGAAATACTTCAGATTTCCTTTGAATTAAATGGTCATGGTACTTCAAACATCTTGTTATTTTTAAAATCATATCTATACATGATGATAATAAGATACATGACTCATGTATTATGCTCGAACGGAATGCTTTGTTATTTGAGTAGGTTTATAATGAAATCTTTTACGTAATTTAATGTAAATTTTGTTACCATATATAAATTGCAATTTCCAGCCACCCGGAAAAAAGAATTAATATAAATAGCCACAAAATTGGAAAAGGGACACTTTTATTTCGTATCCATTAAGAAAAATTATTAAAAATATATATATATACTTAAAATTATATATTACTATTTACGGGAAAGATAAGTAAGGTACCGAATTTTATAACTGATATATTGATCATCATCATCATCATCATCATAAAACATCGTATTTAAAAACTATTTATGAGCTTAAAAATCTTTTTATGTGGATTGGTCCTAAAATTTGGTCCTTAACCTCAATTTTAAATTTATAAGACATTAACCAAAGAGTATATAATCACTACGTTTTAAGAGTCGGAACTCTCATACAAAAACAATACCACGATTGTAGTATGAATTCAGTGTCTTTTTGGTGCCAATATCAAGAAACGAACTGCACAGACTAAACAGGGCCGAAAAAGTCACATTGACAAGTAGTGTTGTTAGGAACAGTCGATATTATCGATATTGTAACAGCATAGTGTTGTGCTTTTTTATCGATATATTGTCAAAAAACGGCACGTAGTGGTGCGCTTTTTATTAATTAAATGATCGAATTAAAGAAAAAAAAGTTGTTTTTCTTAATAATAATTTATTTTCATGTCATGGATCTGTTTTTCTTTACATAGGTAAATACAGTTTCACGTTACACAAGTATTGTATAGTAGTATTGTATTGTCCGTTTTGCACTGCACAGCACTTGTGGAAGGCTGTGCATGTAAATATTCCACACTGGGCAACTCCAAAGCTGAACCTGAAACAAAGTTAAATTTAGCCAGTAGCTTACACTAACTAATGCAAGATAAAATAAAATTGGTACGCACAATCCAATTTTTGTCATATTGCAGGTCAATGACCTATGTTTACCTAGACAACTTTCTTACAATTTCTTGCCTTATTGTCAAATATGTCTACTTGTCAAATGAATGAAATGAAATGTAAGGTGATCTTGGAAGTTGACAATACCTCTGATAAACAATCTACTTGCCATGCCAAATGTAATGAAATTAATTCTGTAGTTTTTACCCGATTCTGGTGAAGCCCAAAAGGAGGATTATATTTTGACCTGTATGTATGCATATCCTGTTGGGAATATTACCAAACCGGCGGGCGACCAAGGGGGTGAGACGCAGCGCGGGGAAGCGGACGCACTCGATTTTACTCTTCATCTCTTCGCCGTTCGCTGCTAACGTGCGCGTGTGTGTGTCATACAGATTGTAACCTTTTTTTTATTAAATTCGTTGAAATCAATCAAGAACGTTTTTTACATCACTAATCCAACAACAAGCGCATCAAGCTTTTAAACTCAAAATAATTTGACGCCATAGTCTACATGGTCCTTCATCGAGCCAAATATCCAGAAGAACGCAAGCCCTAACAGGAATCCAGCGCGTTGTAGCAGTTAGGAACCGAAGAATCCAGAAATTACAGCCAACTAATCAAGAACAATTAAATAAACAACGTTATTGCATGAAGCTAGTTGGTACCTACACCCAGATAATCGTAATACAAAAGTGCAAGTAATTGTTCGGATATTTATGGAATATACGGCTGAAACGAGTGATTAAGAGTGAGTCTGTTCCAATTTGGTACCATTTTAAGTCGCAGTTATCTATAGATCATCTAGTACTTACGATAATATTATAATGAATTGTCGTTAAAGCTAAAAGTTTTTATTTACTTGCTTCTTATTAATCATTTTTAGAGTTATATACACCGAAAATAGGCATAGTAGAAAGCAAAACATTTAAATAAACGAGTAAATTTGGAAAACTTTAGTAATTATATTACAATCAAGTTATTTATTTCGTTAACGCACGGGTAGGCGATCGAGCGCCCTTTGTTCCCGCGGCCGGGCGAGTCTCGCTCGTACCTATTTATGTGCTAATTAGCAATGCATTTACAAGTAAACACGTCGCGCAACTAATAATTCATTCATTTTTACTATTTTTTACGAAATGGAATAATATTTAATTTAATTTTACACGTTTTAAACTTATACAGTGCTTAATCAACTGATGCGATATACTTAGTATCAATTAACTTTGCATTTTACTATACAGAATTTAATTATTGTTATACAGTTTATAATCATTATTTATACAGTTTTATAATCATTATTTATACAGTTTTATGATCATTGTTTATACTAGTAAGGCATTTTAACACCTCTTCCCATAGCCCGTTATAATGTCAACAGAAATAAAAGATTTAATAAGGAAACGAGGCGTAGTTAAGGGGCGGTTAACGAATTTCATCAACTATATAGAGAAATTAGATACCTTAACGTCGTTGCAAATAATCGAACTAAAGGTTCGATTAAATAAGATAGATTCACTTTATGATCAATTCGAAGAAATTCAAACCGCAATAGAATGCAATGTTGATGAAAAGGATAAAACCGCTCACTTGGCCGAACGCACTGAGTTTGAGAATTTATTTTACGCGCATGTGGCCGTTGCGCAGGAGATATTAAACGCTAATAAACCTGCAAAGAATGACAACCATTCTTCGAGTGCCTCATATGTTTCACACGAGGCCGACGAGCAGGCCGGGGTTAAGGGGGAGCACGCGAGTACCCGCGGAATCAAATTGCCCACGATCCAAATTCCCAGGTTCAGCGGTCAGTACGATGAGTGGTTGGAATTTCATGACTTATTTGTTTCTTTAATACATGAGTCCACGTCGATCTCAGACATACAAAAGTTTCACTACTTAAGAGCGTCTCTGGAGGGAGCCGCAGCACAGGTCGTCAAGTCTTTAGAATTTTCGGCTCGTAATTACAAAATCGCTTGGGATTTGTTGTGCGATAGGTATGACAACAAACGGTTATTAGTTCAAAATCACATCCAAGCGCTTTTTGCATTGGAACCAACTAAAAAAGAATCTTATCAATCAATACGTAAAATTATAGATACATTTGCTAAAAATTTACGAGCATTAGACACTTTGGGCGAGCCTACTGCATCCTGGGACACGCTTATTATTTACATTATGAGTACGAAATTAGACCCTAGGACATTACGGGAATGGGAAGAATATAAATCCGATGCTAAAACTATTAAGTTGAAACAATTCACATCATTTTTAAAAAATAGGGCTGACTTACTTGAAACCCTATATATGAGTAACAATAGTCCAAGCACCAGCGCCAAAGCTGACAAGTACAAATCAGCCGAGCATTACAAAGGTCTCGCAGCATTCACACAAACAAATCAAACTCATTATACGTTAAATAAATACATCTGCCCCTTGTGCAAGCAAAATCATCGCATATATCGGTGTGACCAATTTCTGGGACAATCTGTCAACGAGAGAGCAGACTCGGTGCGGAAGCTTAAGCTATGCGAGAACTGTCTCCGCCCCGGTCATCAGGCGCGCGTTTGCAGACTGGGCCCATGCATGAAATGTTCACAGAGACACAATACAACACTACATCCAGACACACCGCTACAGTCAAACGAGGCACACGTAGTGGGTGCGACGTCGCTCTCGGTCGAACCGACAGGGCGTGTCCTGCTCTCAACTGCGCTGATACACATGTACGACAGGGACAACCACCGCCACGAAGTGAAAGCCCTTCTCGACTCGGGAAGCCAGGCATCGTTCATGACGGATTCCTTGCTTCATAAACTAAAATTAAACCATACACAAGTGCAATCATCCGTCGTTGGTATAAACAATACCGTATCCAAAATAACGAAACGTTGCAATGCATTCATCGAATCAAGAACGAATTCATACAAAACATATATATCGTTTTTGATTCTGCCGAACATTGCAACACTTTGCAATAATCAAGTGAGTGTACCTAAACTAAACATACCTACACAAGTAGTACTGGCAGATCCAGAATACTTCAATCCATCGAGCATAGATATTCTACTCGGTGCAGACATTTTCTGGGATCTGCTTGAACATGGTCAAATACGTTTAGGTCCAAGCTGTCCAATTCTTCAGCATACAAAACTCGGTTACGTAGTTTCTGGACCTACCAGTGGTCTAACTAATAGTTATCCAAATTCATTGAACACGATCATATCATGTAATCTAATCGCGGACAACACAGTACAGGAACAGTTAGCTAAATTCTGGTCCCTTGAAGAGGTACCGGACAATTCTAAGCTGGTGTATTCTACAGAAGAACGTTTGTGTGAGAATAACTTCGTCGAAAATTATTCTCGAATGCCAGATGGACGATTCTCGGTCGCAGTTCCTCTCAAAAGACCAGAATCTTCCTTAGGTGACTCATTCGAACGCGCTAAGCAGTGTTTCCTATCGCTTGAGCGTCGGTTACACAAACAACCACAATTAAAACAAATGTACACAGACTTTATGTCAGAATACATTGAATTAGGACATATGTCGGAAACTCAATTCAACATACAAGCAGATATACACTCATTCTTTCTTCCACATCACGGAGTGTTGCGGGATAACAGCACAACCACAAAACTTCGTGTTGTTTTCAACGCTAGTGCTGTCACTAGTTCAGGCGTTTCATACAATGATCTCCAAATGATTGGACCTACTATACAGAGTGATTTGCTGTCCATTCTTTTACGATTCCGACATTATTCATATGTCTTGACCGGGGACATTGAAAAAATGTACCGGCAAGTCTTAATACATGAAAATCAAAGGCATTTACAGCAGATTCTCTGGCGGGAGGATCCAAATCAAGATTTAAAATTATATAAATTGAACACCGTGACCTACGGAACAGCATCCGCGCCTTTTCTAGCAGTACGTAGTTTGAAACAACTTGCGTTAGAATGTAATGAGCTACAAATATCGCAAATAATCAGTGACGACTTCTACGTCGACGATCTGGTCACGGGTTCACAAACAAAGGAGCAATTACAGAAAATTAAAGAACGCGTTTGTCAGGTGCTATCCACAGGCTGTTTCAATCTACGTAAAATAAGGTCAAACATAAATCTTTCTCAGTCAGATTCGTGTCAAACATTGAATCTCGGTGACCAAGGTTCATCTAACACTTTGGGCCTAGGTTGGTCACCAACCGATGATCAGTTATATTATTCTATAAAGCAAATAGTTGATAAAAATCCAACCAAGCGGTCTATTCTGTCCGCCATAGGACAGATATATGATCCGCTCGGCTTATTAAGCGTATGCGTCATTCAAGCTAAAATCATGCTACAAAAACTTTGGTTGTTAAAATTGTCATGGGACGAGCCGTTGCCCTCAAACATTATCAATTTATGGCATAAATTCACATCCGATTTACATTATGTAGTTGATTTAAGAATTCCGCGCTGTGTAATAAATGACGATCCAAACAGTGTGATTGAGATTCACACTTTTTGTGATTCGTCCCAAGACGCATACGGCGCATGCTTGTACGTTAGATCGGAATGTAACGGGCAAGTGGATGTTAAACTGCTGTGCGCAAAAAGCAAAGTCGCGCCATTAAAACCTACCACAATACCACGCCTTGAATTGTGCGGCGCCCTTGTCGCCGCACGTCTTACTGAGAAAGTACTAAAATCTTTTCGTATACCTGTCAGTCGATGTGTTCTATGGACAGACTCGTCGATTGTTTTGGGTTGGCTCCAAACACAACCGAGCAAATTGAAACAATTCGTTAAAAATCGTGTTGCTGAAATACAAGAACTTACAACTAACCATGAATGGCGCCATGTGCCAACAGCTCTAAATCCAGCTGACATGTTGTCTCGCGGAGTCAATGTATCAGAGTTGCATGAATTGTCAAGGTGGTGGACAGGACCCGACTTTCTAAAGAATAACGAATTAAATTGGCCAAAAAATAATTTTATTAAAAACAATAATGAAATTCCTGAAATGATTATGACTGCCACGGTTTCTACACAAATAAATAACAGTTTAATTGATTTCGAAAGATTCTCTAAATTACTAAAGTTGCAAAGAACATTAGCTTACACGTTGCGTTTTATATATAACTGCAGAAATAAAAATAAAAGGTCTGGACCACTCACTACAGATGAAATACACAAAGCATTCATCTTACTTATAAAGTCATCCCAGCAACAGTCATTTAAAGAATACAACATATTATTAAAAAAACAATCACTACCAAATAAAAATAAACTTCTAATTCTGTCACCGTTTATTGACGAGTCGGAATTAATCCGAGTAGGCGGTAGATTAGAAAATTCTAAGTTCATGTATAATAAAAAGCATCCAATGCTGCTATCATCTAAACACCCGCTAACTAAACTTGTATTTGTGGATGAACACATCCGGTTGATGCATGCTGGGCCACAACTGTTGTTAGCGTCAATAAGGGATCAATTTTGGCCTATAGGCGGTCGTGCTCTAGCTAGATCTGTCGCACACAAATGCCTGAGGTGTTTTAGGATGAGAGCTCAAACAGCTAACCCAATAATGGGTCATTTGCCTGAGCAGCGCCTCGATCCAGGTTATACGTTTCAAACCACGGGTGTAGATTACGCGGGACCACTGCTTGCTGCTGACCGTAAAGGACGTGGATGCAAGCTCATAAAGGTCTACGTCGTGGTATTCGTATGTTTCGCCACCAAGTGCTTGCATCTCGAGTTAGTTACGAGCTTAACGAAAGAGGCATACATTGCTGCCTTACACAGGTTTATTTCGCGTCGTGGGAAACCAGAAATGATATTTTCTGACAACGGTACACAATTCGTTGGGGCTAAAAACGAGCTCAATGCCTTTTTAAAACAAAATTCTTCTTCGATTTCCGAGTTCATGGCTAATGAGTTCATTGAATTCAAGTTTAGTCCAGCTTATGCGCCACATTTTGGGGGGCTGTGGGAAGCCGGAGTTAAATCCTTTAAACATCATTTAACCAGAGTTTTAGGCGACTCCCACCTCACATTTGAGGAACTGTATACTGTTCTAGTCAAAATAGAAGCCATACTTAACTCGCGGCCACTATCACCCATGTCTTCAGATCCATCCGATCTTAGCCCATTAACGCCAGGTCACTTTTTGGTCAGACGTCCTCTTACCGCTCTGCCAGTTCCTTCACTCGAGAATATAAATCCTACTAGATTACAAAGATGGCATCGCATCGAGCAAATTCATCAGCACTTTTGGGCGAGATGGCAAAAAGAATATGTCTCGGAGCTGCAACAAAGAACGAAGTGGAGGTCGTGCAAAGGAAGCCTAGATGCAGGGACGATGGTCATCATCAAAGAAGACGCAATGCCACCCTTGAAATGGAGTCTGGGACGTATCATCAACGTTTACCCGGGCATCGACGGAGTTAACAGAGTCGCTGATATCCAAACGAGCAAGGGCACCATCAGAAGAGCTTTCAATCGAATCTGCCCGCTGCCATTGGAGAACACTTGTTGAAAGCCAGGACTTTCAACGCCGGGGGGCATGTTGGGAATATTACCAAACCGGCGGGCGACCAAGGGGGTGAGACGCAGCGCGGGGAAGCGGACGCACTCGATTTTACTCTTCATCTCTTCGCCGTTCGCTGCTAACGTGCGCGTGTGTGTGTCATACAGATTGTAACCTTTTTTTTATTAAATTCGTTGAAATCAATCAAGAACGTTTTTTACATCACTAATCCAACAACAAGCGCATCAAGCTTTTAAACTCAAAATAATTTGACGCCATAGTCTACATATCCATTTCTATCTCCTCTAACTACTAAGCAGCCCAACCTATTTTTAACCCCTAACGCAAAAAGAGGAGTGTTATTACATGAAGTGTACCATAAACACAGACAATACAGAAAAAATGGTCAAGTGCGAGTTGGACTCGTACATAAAAGGTTCCGTAAACAGTTCAATAAAAGTTTTTCTGAAAATTCTTCTAATATAAGTTTTTTTTTGCTGACTGTACTATATGCCCCTGGTTACCAAAGTACTCGTCAAGACGACAAACGAGTCCAAACTCGATGCAGTTGTGTTGTTTATCACAGTGTTCCTATGGTCACCCACTAGCTTTATCATCAGATCAACTCTAAAATTCTAAATTATGCTATAAGGTATAGATTTTTATCAGTGATAGCTTACCTGTTGTATTGTCAGTTTTACACTGCGCACCACTTGTAGAAGGCTGTGCATGTAAATATTCCACACTGGGCAACTCCAAAGCTGAACCTGAAACAAAGTTTAATTTAGCCAGAAGCTTCCACTAACTTATACAGGTGAAATATAATTAGTGTGTATAGCCAATTTTTCTGTCTATTACTAATGCTCTGACCGGCAACTATACTATACACTCAAAATACCTAGCATTATTATTGATGACGAAGCAAATTAATTTATAACATATATTGTATGTAAAAAAAATATGTGCATGTGTATTGATGGTATTTATTAGGGTTATGGTTTATGGGGGCGACTGAAAAACAGCGCCTGTCAGCCAAGGGACTTTGTTCTGCAAGGTGCAGGCATAAGCTGAGTCGCTTTCCCTTTTGATAGTTTGATTGTACTTATTATTTGTTATGTAACTATGTAGAATTTGTAAACAAACTATTAAATCAATATCTTTTATTATTTTATTATTATTATTATAAGATGCAGTAAGTCAAGTTGCAATAGAGATAAATTGAAAATAAAATAAAGTGTTTACCTTGGCTGTTCTTGCCATCTTTAGGGGAAACCCTTCAAGAATTTCTTCAGAAAGAGGTGGCATGGGAAGTCTCAATTTTGGTATGGCTTTCTTCTTCAGCCGGGTTTTCGATTTTGTGAAATCTCGTTGCCAACTACATTCACCCACTGCTTACAACTGAAATAAAATTTAATTGTCGTGATACTATATAATACGAATTGACGTCGGCCAGCCAAATATAACCTCAACACCTATTATCAGATTTATCAGTAACTTTACTTACACATGTTCACTTAGAGGAAATCTAGCAAAGAACATTTTGTTTTCACAATGTTTTTCTTGAATACCACAAATTTCGCATCTCCTTATGTTGAATGGTTTCTTAGTAAAGGACAGCCGTGAAAATTACGGTAAAAACTAGAGTCCTGTCTCGAATAAATGCACTTTAGTGAAAGAAAAGTTAATGCGGAGGAGAAATAATCTCAAACTCAACGCTATTAACAAAACAAAACACCAAAATACACGAAAATACAAACACAAAATCTCGCGAAGGCGTCCGTTCCCACGCAGCAGATGAAGGTTTGTGGGTTGCCATATAAAATTGAAAAATAGAACTAAATTTTTTTCATTTACTTAAATAAAAAAGGATATCCAGTCAGAATTATTTTTATATTGTATTATTTATCTTAGTAATATTTTTTTCCGCTTATTTTTTTTTTCACAGCTTAAAATGTGAAGAATTGCAAATATTATAATTTAAGTGAAATCTTCTAAACACAGATCATTTCATAAATATGGCAACCAATAAGTTATTTTGGAGAGGTTGGTACAAAAAAGACACTAGCTCCATACATTAGATTTTTTGTATGGAGTTTCAACCCACTGACATTAACTTTATACCTTTTGTGCAAAATAAACATATTTGTAATTGTATTTGTATCCCTCAAGCCGCCGTTAAAAATGTTCAACCTGTATATGCGTATGTGTGTATGTATGTTTGTATCATCCTTATTAACCCTGCACCGTGGGTCATTCTATTTGGACGCGTCCGGCGCGATATCTAATTTCCTTTAATGTTACATAACCCTTTGTTGTGGCTCGCATTATGTTAAACGACACTGCTAAATGTAGCGTGTTTTAAATTTGCTGAGGAAATAGAAAACGTGGCGAGTTTAACACGCTATTTGGTGTTGCGTTGGTAAAATGAGAAGCTTCTATTTTTTTTATATACTGAACTTTACCCGCGGCTTTGCGCGCGTAATCCTTTAGATTTGACGGTTGAATTCAAATTCCGGGTTTTTTTTTTACACAGATTCGATAAATTTCGCAAAACAATTTTGGAGTATAATAAAAAACCTTTCCGATGGTATATATATCGCTTATTATTATTGGTTTTAAAGCCAGTGTCAAGGGTAGATCTATGTAGCTTTATAGTCAGTGGAAGGGGGGATCACATGGTCGAATTCAAGTTATTATTTCGGAAGCAAAACAACTGACAGTATTCAATTAACAAAATCAATTCTTCTCTTTTGTCGAAGAAAGAAAATAATTTTATTAAAATCAATAACTTTACTGTTGTCTCAGACCCAGCCCAAGGGTTCACGAAAGGCCCATCCTCCTTTTTATTACCTACGCAACCCTCGGTGCACGAATCCGAACGCACTTCGCCGATTTTTTTACCTATCAGTTAATTAATTATCTCAAGCAATGCACTCGTGCCCTGTACACACTTTCAACCAAACCCACTAATAACCAAATGAACACCATTGTAGAATTTTTAAAAATAGCTCCATAGCAATTTTCTAATACTTCCGCCGGCTGAAAACGAAACCGCTACAAAGAGGAATGACAAAGCGAGTAAAAAGTATATTTCTGCATTCATGTGAATAAGTTTGTAAAGAACGTTATTCCTCAAGTTTAATACCATTAGGTTGGCTGACGATAAACAAGCGACGACAATGCGCGGGCAAATCCACTCAACTAAATTAACTCACTGGTATCGGGGAGGTGGTCACACCGATACGGGGTTAAAATACATGATTAAAAATAAATCATCATCATCATCATCCCAGCCTATATACGTCTCACTGCTGGGCACAGGCCTCCTCTCAGAACAAGAGGGCTTGGGCCATAGTTCCCACGCGGGCCCAGTGCGGATTGGGAACTTCGCACGCACCATTGAATCGCTTCGCGGGTTCGTGCAGGTTTCCTCACGATGTTTTCCTTCACCGCAAAACTCAGAGGTGCGAGCCGCGGTTTGAACCCACGACCCTCTGCTTGAGAGGCGATAGGTCAAACCACTAGGCCACCACGGCTTACAAAAAAAAAAAAAAATATATATCACCAATGAGGGTTTCTTGATAAGCGAAAAATCGCTAGATGGCGTTAGTGTCGAGAAGTCCGTTTGACGTTACAGTCTTGCATGTGATTGGCTCACTTAGTTATTCAACCAATTACAAACGTGACACAAGTTAAAGTTGTCAAACGATACTAGCGCCAAGATTGTGTTATTACTAGGCAACAGATAAATAAAGTTAAATGAATAGATGCATACCTACTTAAATAGTTAAATAAATATATTATAAAACACCTAAAACTTAGAACAAACATTCGTACTTTTCATAAAAATACATTCTGCCCGACCTGGTACCGAGTCCGGAATCTCAAGCTACGTAATCAACCACTTCTTTCTTCACCACTTCTTCTTCTTCTTCTTAGTATCCTTTTTGACCATAAACCGGCCAATCGGAGCGCAGCAATCGCCATGGTGGTTTGCCTTTTTTTTTCAAACGTATTATATTAATCTTAAGCTTGCGATTTTGCTTCCCTGGAAGAAAACCAATATTTAACCTTATAATCTTCACGGAATAATTGTACCAAATTTCATGCCTTTTATTTATAGGCCGTGTGAATCAATCAGTCCATCACGTTACTTTGTTATGTATACATATGTAGGATAATGGATTTCCACTCCATTGCTGAATTCTTCTTTAGCATTTTTACTTACCTAATACGAGAGTGGGAGGGACGGTACGATACGAACTTCGATTTTCAAATTTCGTAGTAGCCCTTCAGAGGCCTTATTGTCTAGCACACTTAGAATCACGATCTTTTTCACTACCTCTTTCTATCACACGATACCTATAGAGCATGGTTTCTCAAAGTGGGGTACGCGAACCCCTAGGGGCTCGCTATTCGACGGTAGGGGGTTCGCGACAAGGTTTACGTGATGGTGGCTGCAAGACTGGCAAGATGATTAAGATTGGTTTTTGGAGTCTTTTTGTATTTTTATTTCAACTCCAAATTTGTTACTTATTTGTTGTTGTTAGTTTCAGTTTGTATTTTCGTTGGCAAGACGATTCTAACCTATATTTGTTACCTTTTATTGAAATAAATAATATACATTATATTATAATGATGATTGAAATAAAAATAAACTTAGTTTCTCCAACAGTCAATTTTATTACTTTCTTTTGGGGAGGAGGTAGGGGTTCGCTGTCGTCTAGAAACTTTAACAGGGGTACGTGGAGCCATAAGTTTGAGAAACCCTGCTATAGAGTGATGGTAAAAAAACGATAAATGCGATCGCGAGCATTAGACAATACGGCCAAAGCATTTTCATATAAAATTATGCTTATATTTGTGCTACGGTGTGACACGCGCCCACATTTATTTGTATTTCGTTTGTGGGGAATCCGATACCGTCCCCTGTGTGAAGGCATCCAGTATACTCCACCGCCACAATTGCTATCGCCGAATTATTTTACTAATGCCGCATTTACACAATCGTGCGAATCGCGAGGCGAATAAAGAACACGCATATGTAAACAGCGCGCTCGCTATTCGCTTCGCATCGCGATTCGCGCGCTCGCGTTGGGAGCGGTTTTTCGGACGCGAAAGTACGCGAATAGCGAACACGAACTTACTGTGCCCCTAGTGTATGTTTTCGGTTACAAAATACGTCTCGATCGCGTTCGCGTGACATCTCGGTTCCGTTAGAGGCGCTGTTCGTGTTTCCATATAAATTGAGATTATAACGCGAACGCGATCGAGACGTATTTTGTAACCGAAAACTTACACTAGGGGTACTGTTTATACATTCGCCTGCATTCCGTTGACAGCTAGCGCCGACCCAACAGGACGTGTAAACAAAATGCGAGTGGAATGAAGTGCTAATTTTAGAATTAATTAATTAAATAATTAATTGTATAAAATTAATAGATGTAGCGCGCATGCCGCCATTATCACTTCATGTGTGTGAACAGTAGTTTGCGACGGCACTTCGTATACGAATGTTTGTCACGAATGGCGAACACGATTGTGTAAATGTGGGGTAAAAAATGCCGGTCAAATCTTACAAAAATATACCACAGAAACGTAAAAATTACCATCTGGAAGTCTTAATCGCTTGTATATTGCCAATATAGACGTGTAGTGCCATGTATGTCAAATATAAGTCAAACTACTAAGTAGCTAGTTTCTAAATTGGTTAAATTGATTACGTTAAGAAAATGCGTTGTTATTAAAAGCCAAATGTTAACTTATTAAGTTTAGTACATATTAGGATGTGTTAACATTTTTTTTTACTTTGTTACGTTAACTCCGACTAGAACTCATACATCAAGTAACCAACCAGTAAATTTTTATGTATGACTCTCTGGAGACCAACGGACTAAAAGGTATGTTAGTGAAACCGGGGCATGTTAAAATCTATTCGACCGTGGTGTTAATTAATGTTTGAGTGTGAACTAGTTTTTATTTGTGACTATAACATGAATAAAAATATGATTGTCTTGAAATTTGATATGAAAATCTACTTTTGATGACAATGCAAGAAAAGTAACCAGAATTTAGGTAAGTAGGTACAGTCAAAAAGCTTGTATTATTTATTATTTTTTTACAAAAAAACTTATTTAAGTGACTCTCCAAATTGCTTATCGAATACGTTTACGTACGCCATTGACAAGTAGGTAGGTACCTATACAATTTTATGGGTGATGCGTAATTTTGCATGGATTCCTCCATGTAAGGTCAATGTGGCCAAGACCGGCATACTTCATTTTTTTTTTACTTCGGAGTGATCTAGCTGCGTTAATTATTCACCTATGTTAACACTTATACTTGCATACGATGAAGAATTTCATAAATAATCGTTAAGCTATAGAGACAGATCATTTTATTCACAAATGAAGCAAAAAAATAATATTTTCTAAAATTCGGCGAGTAGACGGACTTCCCGTGTAGTTTAAGGTAAGTCCGTCTAGTAATGATATCGGCCATACTATGGGTGCTTATATGTTTGTATTCGAATCCTTAAAAAAAATGAAACAAGACAATGAAAAGTGTACTTTAAACTTGTTAACATAAGGTTTAGATTCGGAATAAACACAATTTTTCTTATTCAAAGGCAAGTCCGGCATATATTACGTAAATGGGGTGGTAAACCTTTTTTGGCAAAAAATATATTATAAGTACTTACTTATTTATAAGGTTTCCCAAATAAAAGGTCAATTGAAATTTTAAAATGTATTTTAATAGTTTAATTTTTAATTTACTGAGATCAAAGAGGGTCACCTAGCACTGATAGTGCAAGCTTTGCTTAGTTTGGGGCTAATATTTATTTGATTATTTATTTATTTGATAGGTATTTTTAATTTATATTTTCGGTGACATAGTGCCACAGCATAGTGCTGAGGGTGAGGAACACATTTCCGTTCTAGTTTCAAGATCAAAATGCCTTATGAAATCGTAATAATATTAAAATCGTAAAAACAGTTGGTAACTTCTGATTCAAGGGAAGTCCGGCATATGACGGACTTGCCTTGTACATAGTAGACGGACTTTCCAACTTAACGAAATTTTATTGTGATAAATGATGGTACGTATAATTACAAAAGTAAGCCAATTTCTGATAAATTAAACACAGAATAAAGATAACTGGTTCTTATATTACTTATGTAGTTACTTTCTGGTGCAAAATCTTGTCACGAACTATTTTTAACAATTTTGTTAGCAGAGACCGTCGCACTATCATTTCGAGTTCCATACATGCAATTACTTGTTTAGGCGGATTACTCTGAAGTTCGTTGTCACAGCGCCATCTGTTTTAGAGTGAGGGAACAAGCGCGACAAACTGCTTTATAGACTGGACGCTAAAGCAGGAACCGCTTTCAAATTCAAAAGTTATAACGTGTTGACGGACTTGCCTTGTAGACGGTCTTGCCCACAGTGACCTTAGGTACTTAGATAAATCTGCTGCGAGTATTAAACTAAATCTCAATACGCTTCCAAGCACATTCGCAACTACGGAGTCTGGCAAACTTGGCAAGTGTACCGCGAGTCGTTGACCCCGCGGCGCCGAAACGTCGCGCCGCCCAGTCTCCTGTTATCTGTAGGTATCGGAGATAGAGGGGTGCCGTGAAAGAGACACTTGATTTTGCCCGCAACTTTGCTTAGATCTTAGCGCTATGCTTATAAATGATTTGTGCGTCAATAGAATGAATGCTCTGGCAACTGATAATGATGGGCAAAATGGCAGGCAAAAGAGCAGTAGTAAGTCATGGGTAGAAATTGTGCCTACGCAATATCCGGGAATGGACGGGAATTAAGTGCGCTGAGAAGCTTTTCAGACTGGGAAAAGATCGAATCAAATATATAAGTTTAGTTGGGTTGCGGTGTAATAAAAAAAAATAGCGATTGTGCCTCTCCAGCTAGTGAAGGTTGGCAGTCAGCCCCGCATATTTGATTCGGTCTATTGCCAGTACACCCGAGATATCAATTTGACATTGTTATTCAGATGTTTTTCAGATCTATGCCAATCGCTCTTATTTTTTTATTAGACCGCAACCCAACTAAACTAAACAAAGGCCAAGAAAAACACTTGTATTGCATTAACAAGAACCGTAAGTTGCAGATACACCCACTTCCGGTGGACAACGAGCTTTGTCTACCAACCGCTGTTAACTTCCGGTTTCGAAGCGAACACTTTTAACGACCCTAACTAAAGAAAACCGATTCTGAATCTTACTTCTACGCAATACATGCTTCAATTGCGTGACGCCACGAAAAAGTCAGTTAAGATTTATTCTTTTTTACATTTCCCACATTTTCTTTCGCTCGAAACAAGTTTGGATTTAATGAGCTATTTCTTAAAAGGATTTTTTGTCGTTAAGATTTTTATGAAGATTTTTGCTGCGCTTTTTTTTAACCCAGATTGTAAGATTTGACATTATTTTTACAAGCCTTTATTATACTTTTACAGTAGTACTATTAGTTATTCTGTGGTTTTATAACGTTTAATTGTTCGACTCAAATCTTGCAAGTGAAATATGACAATGTCTGGTGTTGTCTAGTGTTGTGTTGACTTGAAATTCAGTAAGGATAATAATGAAATAATTAGTAGGTGCCAAACGCGGTCCAAGGGGGGGGGGGCATAGGGGATATGCCGCCCCCCCCCAAATCATACACGTCAAATTGAAAAATCATCTAAAAATTTACAAAATAACCTGTAATGTAACATTCGCTAGAATACTCTTTACAAGTGAATGCTCTAGTCATCAGCACCTTAAGCGAAATCCAATCTAGGATGAATGGACATTTATTAGGCAAGCGCTTCCCATCAGGCGTGATTGTGGTCGAACGCAAGCCTATTTCTGTTTAAAAAAAACCTTAAACGAAAAGCTAACCTACCATTTTGAATACCATTTTGGTACCTTACACTTTAAATTTTAAAAGTACTTAATCACATTGAAATTTGGATCGCGATGAAAGATCACCATCACCATCTTGCTCGCTAATCCTGCCGTGAAGCAGCAGTGCTTGCACTGTTGTGTTTCGGCGTGGAGAGTAAGACAGCCGGTGAAATTACTGGCACTTGAGGTATCCCATCTTAGGCCTCTAGGTTGGCAACGCATCTGCAATCCCCTATGGTGTTGCAGGTGTTTATGGGCGGTGGTGATCTCTTACCATCAGGAGACCCACTTGCTCGTTTGCCATCCAGTCGAATAAAAAAAAGATCACCTTGTATAAACACAACTAACCTCCCCTAACAATAACATTTCACCCTCTGACGCCGTGCAGTCGCGCCAGTCAGTCTGTGTCCCGCCATTCATATCCCGGGTCGGGATCGAATCGGGGTTCCAGAGGAGCAGACTATAAATAATGCTAATTGTGTCGCAATGATGACACATTTTGTGAAGCCTAAATTTTACCCGTGACTTCTGAATCACTGCTACTGGGAGTTTAAATTCCGGGATTTTGTCAAATTCCCATAACACTATCCCAAAATTCCATAGGAATTCTCCACAACTTTCTTTGTGAAACTATTCAAGATTTAATTCAAAACTATCTAGTAGAACCCCATACATATGTATGTAGGTTTAGTTAGGTTTCTTTTACAACAATCCTAAAGTACTTACAGAAATGCCTGTAATGAATGTGTTGAAAAATTGATCATTTGGGAAACATTTTTGAACATGAAACTACCGTAAGACTCACTCATATTAAATACGGGCTCAGATTAGCCCGAAACATATCGTGCTAAACTCTATTTAAGAGGTGAGTTATCCGGGTCAATATCATTTAATATTTGGGAAATATATCTTGGGCGAAAAATTAGAGAACCCAATATAACGTTAGGTAAAAAAATTCGGTCGATGGGACTATTGGTACAAATAGCGATGTGTGTATTGTTGCAGAGATTCAGCTATCTACAGACCAATGTCATCCAAATTTTTCCAGCTACATTACGCGAAAAAAAAGACAAACACACGCACAATTCTTTACATATGTATATAATATAGCTAAATGGGATCATATAAATAAATGCTGGCATTTTTCGCTGTTGATACTCTCGATATTTTTAGAACTGATAAAGAGAATGAGACCCTGCAAGTGCGAGTCCGTCTCATACTTCGATGAGAAATGAATCTATTATTACTCGACGCGCGCCGTCTTCTATTTTCGCCTCGGTGCTAAATAAAAACAAAAACGCAAGTTCTACAATCAATTCACTTAATCAAGCAAACCTGTAATCACGTTGGAAAGTGTTGAGAGGGCTTTATAAATGAATTCAAATGATAACGCGCCTCGTTAAAGGGTAGCCGCGGAGCGCCGGAACCGCCGCTATCGGCGAGTTAACGTGCTGGTGTAAGGGACACGCGGTAGCGGCAAACAGAACTAATTAAATATAATATAATGGGAACTATATTTTCTGTCTTTGCCCAGTAGTGGGACATATTACAGTCTACATAAAAAAAAACTTTCACTTAAATTTAGATTTGTCACTAAACTGTGATACCCTAGCTTTGCTTAGTTTGGGGCTAGGTCAATTGGTGTAATTTGTGAGAAGATTATTATTATTATTTCATTCATTGTACATCATATCGTCGAATTTCAGTTCAATTATTTGATAATCAATATTATTTTCCAGTGATTATAATTAATTTTTAAGTAGCCATTTCTATATTGTTTGGTGATTCAGTTTTAGTGACACATTTATTATTTTGCAACCCAATATTTTCATTCAATCAATTGATGTTATTTCCAAGTAATTTTTAAATAATATTTAGGTAACCGTTTTCATATTATTAAAGTCTAGTCTAGTTTATTATAATGCAGGTCGCTTATCGCTTATACCACAGCCACGCGCGAAGAGGAGTGGCTAACGACCAAAGATTGCCGCCGGCTCTAAAAGATATTTGGCGCGAAAGCTTTCGTCGGCGATCGTAATCGCCCCCGTATAGGACGGTTTACAACCAAAATGTAGTTTTTTAAGTGATTATTAAGTAAATACCTGGAGTAACCTTGTATAGCGTGGGGCATGCCACAATAGAGAGAGCTTCAGGCCTGAGGACCGAAAACATCAGTAAACACATCCCTCACCGTAGATAAAGTTCGCTTTTGTACTAATGAATTTCTATGTTTCTGTTTCCATATTTTTTTATGTGCAATGAAGAGGTTGCGTACAGTCGGTGCCCTAACATAAGTATCTACTTTTCCATTCGACTAGTATCTCTTCTGTACGAAATAAATGCAAGTAGAAGCTTTGAACGCGAAACTACCGTGACTCACTCATAGTTAAATAAGACCGGATAACTCAAGTCTTCAATCGAGTTTAGCTCCACATAAGTATTTTGGGCTAATTCGCAGGCCGTCCTCTCACAGCACTGTTTTGCACACAGCTCTGCTCGCGGGACTGCTCGACGAAACTAATACTGGCACACAACTACCCTCGATTCATCGTCATTTTTGTTATTACCGTCAAATGTAGGGTACCACTATACCTGGTTTTGATAACAACATCCCTCTGTGAAGGTACGTTCACACCACCCGTTGCCGCAGTACGAGTATTCAACACTGTTTTCCAACTCGGGGGTACAATGTTGCCATCAGATATTTCGGATTTCACTATTATAATAAATGCAAAAGTTTGTAAGTCTCTTTGTTTGTTTGTTTGTTACCTTATCATGAAATTAGGTATTGAGAATAGTTTGAGGCCCGGGGAAGGACATAGGATAGTTTTTATCCCGGCAAATTGTATGGTTCCCGCGGGATAGAGATAAACAAATCCTACGCAGATGGAGTCGCGGGTAATAGCTTAGTACCAATAGAGTGCATACTTGTGCTGATATTTTTGGCCACCTTGGCCGCTCCGAAATATCTGATGGAGACTGTACCGACCAACCTCTGCAAGTGCGAATACAAGCTCTTTAATTTGTATGGTATTAACTTTATCCGGAGATTGTGGAGCCGATAAGGTTAATTTCCTCAGTCGAGTGTCGTGTTCTTTGGAGGAAAAACGGGACCCTTGATAAGGTTGAACACGATACTTGAGATTGGATGCTTAGTGGCTTTACGGACTTTGCTATTTTACCAGAATATGAGAAGGTCAACAGAAAAAACGTAGGTTAAAACTACCTACACGGAAATGTATCAGGAACGTGTGAAAATAAATACAGTTTAAAAGACTAATGGACGAAATATTTCATTTTACCTGCGACTTCGTCCGCGTAGAATTCGGTTTTTCACTAACCCGCGGGGACTATGCAACTATGTCCTTCCCCGGGACTCAAACTATTTGTATACCGGATTTCGTCTAAATCGGTTCAACGGTTTAAATGTGATGAACAAACAAACATACTTACAAACTTTCGCATTTATTATATTAGTTGGATAACACCATTTTCGGTGAAACTATTGATAATAATAATATGTAGGTACAAACTTTTGTAATCTATATAATTATATAGATTAAGTTAGGTGAACTTTACTTTGCAAAAATTCTATGAAGTTGACAATATGTCAAGTGACCATTAGTTATAATTTCGTCCATTATTATTTTTGACACTATGTATTTTCATACGTACCCGAAATAATGTTATAAATGTATGTTATAAATGAATTACTTAATGAAAATCAGTCCACAGCAACTTGTCCAAAAAAATAAAGCTCAGTTAACGTCGAGGCGGTGAATCAGTGGCTTGTAATTAGAGGGCTGAAGACAAATATGTACAGCACTAATTTGCGCTGGACATGCGACCTAAAGAATGGCAGCATTGAGGGACTGTTCACTTTGATTTAAGTAGGTGCTCTTTATTTGAAGACCAGTGTTTACCTGCAGCATTGCACGAGTAAATTATTAGATACAGCAGCTGAATAGAAATTTCGAGATTTGGCAAAATTCCCCTTTGAATTACATCAAGGTCGTTATTGACATTTCAAAATGTCGAAATCTTTACCACAAGGATTAGAGAGTTGGAGGTGTCTTACGAGTATATGCAAACTACGGCCAAAGCCCTCTCATTCCGAGAGGAGACCTGTGCCTTACAATAGTATCTAGATAGAAAGGCCAAGATGATGATGATGAGATGATAGGATAGGATGGCACCGTCGATCTAGATGCCTACATTGTTTACAACAATGATTTTAAAACCTCTACACTAAGGACTTGTGTTTTGGCTTGCCGTGGCAATACGCAGAGTATGGCTCTTTTTGCTTCTTTCGGCACGTTTCTTTTCTCTCTTCCTATTGAATTATTTATAAGATTATGTGAAATTGTTTTATTTTATATAATTTATGTAATAAAATATATTTTTCTTGTTATGCCTAATTTTAACCGTAAAAGTAACAAAAAATTTGCAATTGAAATAAAAAATACAAAAAGATTCCAAAAAACCAATCTTAATTTGATTGCTTAATAACGACATCTCTTGTCCGGGTGAGCGGTTAGTTCCAATGGGGTGCTGAAAGTTTCTCGATGAGGGCTACAGTATAGATGTCGCTAGTGTCGCTGCTTAAGTGACTAAATAAGAAAACAAACAAGCTGAGATATGTGGTGCGTAGGAGGAATTCGTGTCTGTATCACTGTCCAGTGGTGGTGTAGTGGTATAGCACGTGGCACGGAATGCCGAGGACCTGGGTTCGATTCCCAGCACTGGTCTTATTTTTCTGGTTATTCTATGCATCTATATTTCAGTTTGTATTTTCGATATTCCTAATTTTGGCAAATGTATTATTTCTTTCTTTCTTTTGTCATTGGGCTTTTCTAATCAATAATTTCCGTTGTTCCAGAAAGCCCGATGCGGCGTAGTACGTGACGAGCCGGCGCGGGCGCAGACAACATGCACCAATGCTCCCTGTTCATACTTACGCTACTCTGCGTATCTGTCAAAGGTTAGTGGAGATACAATACACTACAATCCAATACAATACAATACAATACAATACAATACAATACAATACAATACAATACAATACAACACAATACAGGAACTCTGTTAAACACTAACAACAGTAAGCAGTACAGGAGACAAAGTTATATAGAGATTTTCCAAGGTAGCAATAGGAGATTTTCAGGGTTCTCTATCGTTTGCCCGCATTTTATATGCCCGAATGTATCGTTTTCTAGAATTTTCATTTGCCATAAAGTAATTTATTTCTGAAATAGTAATTTCTTCAGAGTTGATATTAAACTAACCTAACCTAACCTACTGCAATCTATATGATGACATTAAAAAAAATCCTGAAAACAGCACGGTTCTATATATTTTATGGCAAACGTTGGTATGGCAAGTGAAATTCGGGCAATTGAAATTCGGGCAAGTAAAGGTAAACGGATTTTCAGAACTTAAATTGTTTGAACTAACAACAATTACTTCACTCCCCGGCGACTTTATAGCTCCGTCTATACATCTTTTGTGAGTCCATGCAGCTCTTCCACTTCAATACTGTAACTGTAAGGCCCACACAAATCACAAAAATCCTACTATCACCACGACTACGGTGACGCGTTTTGGCCCCAATCAGAGTTCATGTTCAGAGCAACACAACCGTTCACGAAGCTACCAGATGTTCAGACATCTCTCGTCTAACATTTGACTGAATAAGGCTATGTTTTCAGATATATCCGGAAGCTGGGAGGAATGGTGGACGTACGATGGAATTTCCGGTAAGCACCATAGTTTTAGCTGGAGTAGCAAAAGTTGTGGTGATAATTGAAATTGGATTCATTCAATGGGCTCAAACTTCTGCCGTGCTCTAACTAAAAGACGGCTAAGTGGCAAAACATGTTTTTTTTGACTGGCTGACAAACAAGCAAGTGGGTCTCCCGATGGTAAGAGATCACCACCGCCCATAAACATCTGCAACACCAGGGGTATTGCAGATGCGTTGCCAACCTAGAGGCCTAAGATGGGGTACCTCAAGTCTTACTCTCCACGCTGAAACACAACAGTGCAAGCACTGCTGCTTCACGGCAGGATTAGCGAGCAAGATGGTGGTAGCAATCCGGGCGGACCTTGCACAAGGTCCTACCACCTGCATGATTTTGAGTTATGACCAAAAAACTAAGAAAATCAAAGCTTTTAGACGACCAGATGGCCTAGTGTTTAGAGAACCTGACTACGAAGCTTGAGGTCCCGGGTTCGATTCCCGTGTCGGGGCAGATATTTGTATGAAAAATATGAATGTTTGTTCTCGGGTCTTGGGTGCTTAATATGTATTTAAGTATATATCTATCTATATAATTATATTTATCCGTTGCTGAGTACCCATAACACAAGCTTTGCTAAGCTTACTTTGGGACTAGGTTTATTGGTGTGAATTGTCCCGTGATATTTATTTATTTATTTTTGCTAGATTATCCTTATTCCGCGGGAACTATGTAATTTTCCAGGAGAAACTATACGAGGCGTAATAATTAGTCCAGCATTTTAGGTTCATAATTTATTTATCCTTACTAATATCATAAATGAAAAGCATGTCTTACTGTCCGCTACTACTTCACGCTTAACCGCTGAACCGATTTAAATGAAATTTGGTATGAAGATAGTTTAAGGCCTTGGCAAGCACTTAGAAAGAAAGAAAGAAAGAAAAACATTTATTCGTGACAAACATAAGAACAATACAATACAATACAAATATTCTTTATTGCACACCATAAAGCAGTACAAAAAAACTTATAATATAAACACTTAGATTCAGGGTAGACAAAATAGGCGGTCTTATCGCTTAAAAGCGATCTCTTCCAGACAACCATTTGGGTACAAGATATTATGTGTTACAAAAATAGGTGGCGGAAACAGAAACAGAAAATAAAAACAAACAAAAAATCAAGAACAATGGATAAAAAAAATATATATAGTTTTATGTATGTCACGAAATGGTCCCAAATCAGCAATCTGCCGGTCTTGCGAACGGCGCTAGTCTTCTTTTGGGACCATCTGGTCATCATACATTAAAAAAATTACATAAGTAATAAAATACAGTGAGACCGATAAAATTTTCACTTTAAAAAAAACTTAAAATTAAAATGTTACCTGTATTGTATTTTGTTACCTATATTGTATTTCGATCCAATTTATAAAATGAAAAACAAATTGGATAGGCATAACGTATACCATTAAGAAGACATGGCACAGGCCAGTCTCCTTTACCCATTGACAACTTCGTATAGTTTTTCCCGGAAAATGGCATAGTACCCCCGGAATAAAGATTAACGATGCTTTCTTAGCTTCTTCTTCTTAGCGTCTCAATCTGCGAATTCAGAGAATTTTGAATACCTATTCTTACGGGAATTTTTGCTGATGCCGGAATTTCAATTCATCATCATGATCATATCAGTCGTAGGACGTCCAATGTTGGACATAGGCCTCCCCCATACATAGACCTCCCCCAAAAAATAACTTAATTCATCATCATCATCCCAGCCTATATACAGGCCTCCTCTCAGAATGAGAGGGCTTGGGCAGTAATTCCCACGCGGGCCCAGTGCGGATTGGGAACTTCAAACACACCATTGAATTGCTTCGCAGGTTTGTGCAGGTTTCCACAAACATGTAGATGTTTTCCTTCACCGTACCGTAATAAACTCGTGGTATATTTCAAATGAAATTTCGCACATGAGTTTCGAAAACTCAGAGGTACGAGCCGGGGTTTGAACCCACGATCCTCTGCTTGAGAGGCCATAGGTCAAACCACTCTGCCCCCAAAAATTAACTTAATTAACTGCTAACAATTCAATTCAAAAGCTAGTATTTTACTAAAACATACTTTTAGATCTTTTCATTACTACATGACGGGAAATACCTACATCCTCAACTATACATTACTAATTATTGCCCGCTGCTTCGTCTGCATGCCATCAGAACTTTGCACTTTCCCGAGATAAAATAAGCCTATACAAATCTATAGAGAATTAAAAACTGTCTATTACTTAGTCTAAATTATTATATTAAATTTAGTTATGGTAGAACAGTAACTAATTATATAAATAAACGTCAATCGAACGAAACGATATAATTTATCCATGCCACGAAATTTGCATGGCGATTGTATGATTTGATTAGTTACAATTGTACGTAATAATGTTTTATACATACCAATTCCCATTCATTCCCTTAATCATGCCCATGCTCACTCGAAAAACTAGGACATATTCCCATAATGACGGTGGGTAATGATCACAGATACCATCTTAATGACGCGCCCGTATCATTATATTGGATAGTGAATGTCCGACCCAACCGGGGTTGACACTTACGGCGAAGGAACACTGAAATGTGATGACTCAGTGATAATGGTAATGATTTTTGACTGATCTGAATTACAGTTTCGTAGTTTTTGTCTGTAAAAGTAAATACATACGTGAGCAATTGCTTGCTTAAGTATTTCATTTAGAAATAAAATATTTCTGCCTCCGTTTTTCTGTTCTCTAATAAACATTTTAGTTCCACAACCACAACTACCTAATTTCACTAATATGATAAATACGAAAGTTTGTGCGAATGAGTGCATGTGTGTGTGTCTGTTTGTGACTCCTTCACGCTTAAACGGCTGGACGGATTTGGATAAAATTTTCGTATGGGGATAGCTTAATATCTCAAATAAAACATAGGCTACTTTTTATTCTCATATTTCTACTTACTTGGGATAAAATCTTGAAATCTTAAACGCTAGGAATCCAGTTAAATATCGAAATCTCAATTCAACTGCAGCATCTGACGGTTTACGCGTGCAAAGCCACGTGTAAAGTTTAGTATAATAAAATTATTGGACTATGGTTCGTAAGTACTACGTAGATAGTTTATGTAGGTTTTTATGTGCACTTAAATCATGTATTTCTTAAATATGGTATTTAAACTTAAATCTGTACCTATACACATTCAAAAACACAAAACTAAAACAATTTCACCTATTTTACGTCACAGAGCTCCGTAAATAACGAAGACCGATTAGATTACCAACAAAAACCCGATCCATGTAATTACCGCACACTAATTGCGGTGGTATCTCCAATCTTCCTCTAATAACACTCCAGTAATGACAGTCCATACATACTTTATTGATACACTATTGACCTACAAAAATCTCCTAATGTTACGGTAATGACGAGTCCGGGTATCTCCGGATACAGGGATACCCTACATTACGTACGATTCAGTGCACTATGATGACCAAATTTTGCGGGCACCCAAATTCCTATTGAATTTGATAGTGTAGTTACGTAGGGTTGAATAGGCTTTATTTGAATAACGCTCGGCTAATTTTGATTCGTCATCGTTTTAAATATGCTCATTTAGTTTTGAATTCATTTTAATAGCTAATCTGGTGGAAATTTGCTAGGTTTGAAAAGTTATCTGCGTGATATGTACCTAATTTATTGAAGGAAATTTGACGGTTTAGTTTTAACATGAATAATAGAATGGTCGTACTTTCCAATAATAATTCCGTTTATAAATTATTATTTGATAATGCGTAACTTGCGTCATAGTTTTAAGTACGAAAGATGCCGATTCTTTGCCTTTAAGATGTTTGTTTTGGGAAGAAGTTTAATAGTATGTTTGAAATTCCCGATCCTGGTGTACTAATCAAGAGAAGTTCACACTTCTCCCACTCACCGGTTGCTAAACGAAGATATTCACTCTTCGCCACTGATAAGTTAAATGAATGATAAGTTTACCTACCTACCTTTGCTAGCCCCGGGTTTCCCATACTTTTTCATGACTTTCAAAGTTCAATATCTCAAAATCGGCTGAACCGATTTTCACCAAACATAGCTAAAAAACTAATGCAAAGAAACTAGCTTTCACGTGAAAAAAACAGCATCGAAATGCCACAGACTGACAGACATTAGCGTCAAACTTAAAACACCTCTCTTTTTGCGCCAGGGATTAATAATAAACAGAGATGGCATAAAAATATCTTTTTTCACACCTCTCCTTCAGAAAAGTAACTTTGCCTCCCTAACGAGAGGGAGCAAAGTGCAACTTTTCTGTTCAGGGCTTTTCTTAGTGTTTTATTGCAAAGGCCATTTTTTGAAGTTGATAATTGTAAAGCCACGCCAGTTTCTATGCTGGTTGTTCTTTAATAATATTTAGATTATTTTTTTCAAGTTTCTTAATGCTCGGTGTGAAAAGTTGTATGAGCCACTCGGGAGCAAAATTATTTTAATCTTGGGCGTTAACACTTGAATCCCTCATTACGCTCAGGATTCTACTTTATAATCCCTCGCTACGCTCAGGATTCTATTGTAGAATCCTTCGCTACATTCTGGATTCAATGTACGCCCTCGCCGTAAATACACCATTTTGCTCCCTTGTGACACAAATACTTTTAACTTAAAATACCAGGAACTTGTTAGATTGGTGAAACAGACTTAGGGGCTGTTTCACCACCCATTGATTAATTTTAACGGACATATCCGTGAGTCATCAGTTATCAATGTGATGCCGTCTCCGTCTTTTCAACCAAAACGAACAGAGAACAAACGGCATCACATTTATCCGTCAGATAAAATTAATCAATGGATAGTGAAACAGAGGGTTAGTGTGGCAAACGGTAGTCAATAGTTCCCCAGTACTTGGTTAGAAACTTTTCAATTTGTCTGTTATCTTTAGATCAGTTTGCGTGCATTTTAGAATATCGATTGCGTTTGAATAGACGGATAGCTTAAATGTTTCCATAATTGTATTCGAACCTACAATTTTACTTCAAATAGACTGATTTACCTACTCCATACTAATTTATTATAAAGGCTAAAGTGTGTGTTTGTATGTTTGTTCGTCTTTTACGTCGAAACCGAGCGACGGATCGACGTGATTTTTGGCATAGAGATAGTTTATGGGCGAGAGAGTGACATAGGCTACTTTTTATCCCGATAAAATACACAGTTCCATAACCAAATTCCACGCGGACGAAGCCGCGGGCAAAAGCTAGTTAAATTATAATTTTGACATTTACATCTCCAATACATTGTTTTTGACGGTGGAAGCATCCTACACTTCCGCGAACGTATATATATGTACTTAGTTAAAATGTTTAGACTTTGATTACAGTGGTTGAAATTTATAACTATACCTACTGATCCCGTGGAAATATCGGGATAAAATACTTTTACAGGAGGCTACTGCCTTTGCGTTATTTTATTCCAGATCTTCAACTATCGACATATCAAATTCCATCCAGCTGTTTTAGCGTGAAGAAGTAAAAATACAAACATAATCACAAAACTTCGCGTGTAAAATATTAGTCGGATAATTACACAATGACGTGTCTCATGTCTTTTCCTTTTTATAAGCTTTTATTGAACTTGCAATTTATGTAATTATGTATGTATGTGCGGGTCAAATCTTGCAACCGAATTTTATCCCACTTCCAGTGGTCAGATTGATTAAAATTTGGCATACTTATGCAAGTGTTGTCTGTGTGTGATTTTAGGGTAGGTATTTAAAGATACAATAATAATAACAAATTGTAACAAAAGGTAGTCGCATGTCAGTAGCGAGTTTTATATTACCCTATGTAACAAGAAAGTACGTAGGTATATTTCGAAATAAAACACGTCATTTCAGATAATAATAATATGGCAGTGACATCCTAGGTGTCTAGCCAGGATCGTCTCCGCTGGAAGGAATTCATCAACGACTTGAAATTTGGTACGGAAATGCAGTTTGGATCACAATGCAATTAAAGACAACAAAAAAATACAGTTAATAAAAAGGGTTTTATTTAAAATGATAATTTTAACAAAAACTATTTACTTATACTACTACTATTTACTTTTTGAGATACATTTTTTATGCGACGTCTTTACTTTACTCCCGAATTGTGTCCCGAATTGGTATAGTGCCTATTAAATTATTGGAATTATACCTTTACAGTTTTGTGGTACTAGTCAGGGCAATGAATTTTTAGGCAAAGTTAGGCGGCGTAAGGTATAGTTCTGTGCGATCTGATGTCCGATTGAGCATAAAAAGCAAGCTTTGTCATACAGGTCCGGGTTTCTGGGGCCTCATCAACCCCCAGTGGAGCATGTGCAACAAGGGTCGCCGGCAGAGCCCCGTCAACATCGAGCCGGAGAAACTACTCTTCGATCCATGGCTGAGGGACATACAGTTTGACAAACATAAGGTAAGAAACGCGTGTGTAAACCAGGCAGGACCTGTCCCTGATGCCTGGATGCTTTAGGCGTCAAACCGAGGAAGCGAAGCTTTTAGGTACCGGGTGGGCCTAACATGAGCAAATAATTAAATCATAGATCAGGGATGGGGAAATAGCGGCCCGCGGGCCAACTCCGGCCCGCGATCAAAACTCGTCATCTAAATTCATCTCGTCATCTCAAGTGTTTTAACCCTTGTATTATAGATACCTACATGATTTATTTTTGTTCTTCCTTGATTAGAATAAAAATTATTCAATAAATTCTCCCTGACCCGCGGAAATGTTGTAATTATTGTATATGGCCCATCTCTAAATCTATTGCATGCATGAAAAGATTGATGAATGTAGAGGAAGCGAGAGTTGTATGCCAGGATCGTAGCAAGTGAAAGGTCGAATCGGAAGATGTAGTCTCTGCCTACCCCGTTGGGAAGGACGCGTGATTTTATGTATGTATTTACTCAGTACTCAGTCTACTCGTGACCACGGCCACGTTATAATGTTTTTTTTTCTTTATTCGACTGGTTGGCAAACGAGCAAGTGGGTCTCCTGGTGGTAAGAGGTAAATTAAATACCTATTACTCGTGTGTTTAGCGTGAGAAGTCCTGTTTGTGGTATAGACCGTACTCGTCAAACTGAACGACATTAGTTCAGCGACTTTTAAAAATAATATTTTTTGTCAAACCAGAACAAGAACACATAGAAAAATAAAAAAAAGAGTTCTGTGATGCGTGCTGTTGAAATATGACGTATTACTTTCATGACAGTATGATGACATGAATGAGCAACAGCATTTCAATTTCACACACGTAGCTTAATGATCGTTTTATATTAAAAATTGCAGCTGTGTCAATCAAGTATTTATAAAAAATAAAGTGCAATAGTGCATCCGGGTCGCTGATATGCGCAATTCATACCTACTAGCTTGACTTATGGACGATGTTTTTAAACTTGTAAATCGCATTATGTAGAGGAATATTAAATAGATATATAGGTATCACTTAGTTTAGTAACTGTACTGTAGTGTTTCAACAAACTAAGTGAGAGAGTGAGTGACAGTTATACTATATTTTTTTAGAGAAACGTATCATTCCTGATTCGTCATATTCCTAATTGGTCATATTCCTAATTGGACACTTTCCTAACTGGTCATATTCCTAACTCGTCATTGTACAGTCAAATGAAATTACGAACACGTGCTTACAGTTAGTTAGGTTAAGATTATTTTTTATGACCACCCAGAACCGATGTACCTAATAAGTGCCCCGAATCGGTTCTGGGTGGTCATAAAAAAATAACCTTAATCTAACAGAAGATTTAAATATTATAATTAATTTTGTGCAGGCAAATGTACATGGTATGACGAGTAAGGAATATGATGAATCAGGAATATGACGAGTTTATGACCAGTTAGGAAAGTGTCGAATTAGGAATATGACGAATCAGGAACAAATCAAAGAAACTTAAAAATCATGTTGTGTACCATACCTACATATTATTTTTATATTTTAACTCACTCTTTATCTAAATTAATACAGAAGGAAAGAAAAAACAATAATAACTATTTATATGTATAACTATCTTAAACTAAAAAAGTTCGACCATTTAGATTCAGAAAACAATACATACAAGTAGGTGCGATACCCTCGACGTTAAAACATAATTTGAAAATGAACGTTAATACGTAGTTAGCGGGTAGGTAAATAGATTTAGCCAGCGATCGGATCGACCGCGGCCGGCGGACGCAATCGCCGCTTTTCACAGCTTACCGCCATTCAGAGGCTTTCCCTTACCACATAATTTAATAACCCGGTAATTAAACAGATGTTCTTCAAATACAGGGTATTTGTTAGTGACAAAAAATAATAAACTGGCAATGCACCTATAATTCCACTGAAAAGTTGAGCAACAACATAAACATAAAATAAAACATGAATTATGTATCAGTTGGTAGGATTGCTATTCCAGCCGAGACTAATATAAAGCTTTTCTCAAAAATGGTGAAAAATTCTGAAATAGAATAAACTTTTTCTCAAAATATATTGTAAAATTTAATTTTATTCCAATATTTTTCTTATGCTTTCCCGCCTTTTTTCACTAAAAATAAACTGCAGGTGTATTTTTCCACCGAAAACACCACAAGCTATTTCAGACCCAATAGAAAAAATCCGGAGTTCCAACAAAATATCTGATACCGCCCATTAGATTTGGCTGTATACGACTTGTGCCAACATTTCCATGGCCTTTTTAACTTTAAAAAAAAATGTGACTAATCAGTCCAGTACCTGCAATCGCAGGCGCGATAATTCATTATTGTCGAGCTAGCGCGCCTGCAATCTTTTTAACTTTTTAATTTTTCGCTGACCATAAACTATGCACTTCACCTTCTGATATGTAAAGAATAATGTCAACTTTTACGGACATTTTTGAGAAAAAGACTATATCAGAATATTCGGCCATTTTTACAGAAAAGTGTCCAGATAAATGAGGCGGTTGAAATGCTCGAATAATCGCCCAAAAAGACTCCAAAAACCAATCTTAAAAGTTCCGATGCAATTTCTCCTTGTACAATTATTTTCAGTGCAAAACCCAATCGAGAAAGCCCCGTAATCCTGCACTGCACGTGTTTTGCAAAAAGGCCTCCGATAGCAAATGCGATAGGCTATCGCTACGCATATATTAGCATGACATTACCAACAGTAATTCAACCTAAATGAATAATTCTGTAGTGCACCGTTACAATATTCATTAGGCATACACTCTGTAACAGTTATATGTACACCTACGACATAGTCAAACAGCTGTATAAAGTTCCTACGATCTTGACAATAGAGTCGACCGTACAAGGTTTTGAACGCTTCGTCGCGAGGTATATCTGTTGTGAACTGTACATACGGCTCTCCAAGCGATTGTAACTATAGTATTACAGCTCTTAAAGCTCTAAATTGTCCAGTTTGTCTGTTGGTGTTTTGTTGGTAGCTGCGCTGCTCCTTGCATTTTTTATTGGCAATTTCGCTGCACTTGGGTTTTGAGATGTGAGATTCGGTTTTGTCGACGAGGATGCTTTTATAGTTTAGTTATTAGAATTGGGTGGTTAAAGTGTTCCTAATACAAAATTTACAAGTGCTGTCAGCCTGTAAAGCAGTCTGATGGTTTGATGATCTTGAAAGTAGTAAAAATGTACTGCATTTATCTGTAGGTACTCGTAAGCCAGAGTATTTTTCTTTACGACCCGGGATACTACTTAATTATTTTGTCATCAAAAATATTTTACTTCATTCCTACTCAAAATATAAATTATACTACCTAAGATAAAATAAAAAAGATAGGAAATAGAAACGTAAGAAAAAAAACATAAAAACACTGGATCCCTAAAAGCTTCACGATCGAACCGCATAACACCGCTACTGATATTTCTTACTAACACCAGCTATAAAGAAGCAACGCAGCGGGCGGTAGATGCTATCAATCAATGGGTCGCACCTTGATTAGAATCCCAGAAAGTTACGCTTTGAGTGGAGATGACATATTGCTCGGTAGCACGCGAACGATGAGTTACGGCCTTCTAGATATGGCGGTAGCGAAAATGACCTAGTTAAATGGCTCTGTAAAATTATTTTATAATAACGATGGCATTTTATGATCCTTTTTATGATGATTGTCGCGTTTTACTGTTAAACACAATAAGCATTTCTGAATATAAACCAATCAAACACAGTCATAGAAAAAAAAAGATAATCACATGAGAGGTTCACGTTATTCATAGATTTACAAAATTCTGTTTAGTCCAAAATAACGTCTACGCAAAATACATAAATCATTTAAACATCTCTCTTGCGGCTTGTTCCTGCTCTAATTTAAAGTTATCATTATCATCATCATCACTCATACAGATTCAGTTTGTAAAACCTTTAGGTACATGGGGTTTCCAGTCAAAATAATCCAATCGATTGCTTAAATATTCCGACTGGGTTCGTTTTAAAAACCTTGTATCCTAACGTATCCTATTAGCACAAGACTCCGTTAAAAATTATAGAACTTTACTACATAGAATTCCCACGTGGGAGTGGGGTATGGGAATGTCATGTATGAACAGTGTAAGGTTATATTTTATAGACTGGTTACAGTCGTGGTCAAAGATATGTTTACATTTTACTACCTTGTCGCTATCACATCACATTTGCAACTTCATATAAAATTGCCACAAGGCTTACAGCGACGAGGTACTAAAGCGTACAGATATCTTTGACCTTGACTGTATTATGTAGGTATAGTTAACCACTTGCTCGCTCGCTCGGCGGCGCTCTAATAACCACTTCATACGCTCGCTTTACGGTCTCGCAATGTAAAGCAACTTTTACATTTTTTATTCCAAGTTTAAACTGGGCTTGTGAATCTAAAAAGGACAATATATCCCCAGGTCAGCGGAGTTCTCCAGAACACAGGGCAGTCCCTGGTCTTCCGTGTGGAGAAGGACTCCAAGCACCAAGTTAACATCAGCGGGGGGCCGCTATCTTACCGGTACCAATTCGAGGAGATATACTTCCACTATGGCTTGGAGGACAACAGGGGGTCTGAGCATCAGATTGACCATCATACGTTTCCTGGAGAGGTAAGAAGAATACAATTCAAAATTTACAATACAAACGTCAACGCAATACAAATCAGTATACTGACGTAATAAAAAAACAGGCAGGGTAGAAAATAAGCAGTCTTATGCAAAAGTAATCTCTTCCTGATTACCGTATAAATAACTAGATGTACTTAATAACAAACACCAAAGTAGTTAGCGGACACAAAGAAACTTGTCTGGTCTGGATAATATTTTTTTATTCTGTAATTTTGTTTTTTTTACTCAGAGTCACGAGCAGGCACCATCAGCCAAATAAGTGGTCATCAATTTTTTTAAACAAGTTCCTGTCAAATGAATATGTCGCTAAAGTCGAAATTTTATGTTGCCAGACACGTCTTTTGGCATTATTGTTTAATGAAAGAAAGAAAGAAAGAAAGAAAGAAAAGTTTATTTTGGCTCCAAAATGTACCACCTAAAACTAAGACTAGAACTAGCACTAAAACTATGTTACTAGGTGACACGGCATAATGATAATGATAATGAAATGACATGCAAACGATTATCACATTTAAGGTGGTAGAGCACATATTGTAGACTATTTACTTTCAAGAAATATTGTATCTAGATTTGCTAGCTTTTTATGATTTCAGAACTTAAAGTGCTCGTATGAATGTATCTTCAAATCTTGCAAGTCAATCATTTTTACCCACCTCAAGGGATTGGTCGGATTGACTTGAACCAAATCAAATCAAATCATTTATTTTGGCTAAAACATACACAAAGTTGGTACAAACGACATGTCAGAAATTTTAGTTACATAATATTATGACAATGCAAGTACATACCTCTAGATTTTTTCATGCAATTTATGAAATAATAATGTCTCATCACAAAACGAAATTTATAGAATTATTTTTCATCGAAATTGATAGTGCTTGATAGTTTGAGTGAAATATGAACAAAAAATAATGTCAATAATTCTAAAATGCCCTTTAACCTAACTAGGTTTGATTAATATTGGAATGAACACTTATGAGTAACTAAACTAGGGGCCATAAATGCGTCAAAATAGACAAACAGTTTTTTTTATCAAGCAGCTGGCCAACGAGCAGGCGGGTCACCTGATGGTAAGTGAACACAATGGACACAAACAGCATTATTAGGACTGCGGGTGCGAGTTTCATTTAAATATGCTTATCAAACTTCTATTACCAAACATTCGTCTGACATTTACTTTCTCCAGCCAAACAAAAGAAAACTTTGCTTATTAAAAAGTCCAAAAAAAATTCAACACATCGTCGTCACCAAAAGTAAAAAGCGACCGAAAAAGTTGGCACCCAATACCTCTCTAAAAGGGTTATTGGACCTTAAAAACGTGAAAATTCCGAACTTTAGCAAATTAACACCTCCAAGTTGCCGCTATCGGCCATTCATTTGTTGAACTTCAGCCATCGCCCTCAGTTTGCCCGCAACTTGTGCTAATTGCAAATGAATGGAATGGGTTTAATTTTTAAGTGCCTTTGCTCAGTGTGACGGCGACTTTTCTAGCGGTTGGCTTTTTTTAATGATTTTCTTGGTGAAATATTAGTGAATGAAGCAAACTTGGCTTGTAACGTATTTATACGTTTTCAAACTACCTACAGTTCAAATAAGAACAACGTTACTCTTCAAACTCGAAGTACTGATTTTTTTTTGCCGAACATCCCTCAAACAAAAATGAAATGTTTGACGAACATTTACTTGAGCGTTCCCTAGAAATGATCGCGGCAATGCTCGTTTGCAATGTTTGGCTCATGCTTGGCTCTGTCCGATGTTCAGTTTGACAATTTAATAAGTTTTGTTAAAATTTCATTTTTAATACAAGATTTTTTTGCTGACTGTACTTTTTGTTGACTGTACATGCATTGTCATCTAATCTGCATATCCGTACCAAATTTCAAATCGGTACTATTAACCATTGAGGAGTTCCCTCCTGCGGAAACGATCCTGGCAGAACCACCAAGATGTTACTACCATATTATTGTATTATGACCAAATTTAGGTACATAAGTATACTAAATTTAAAGTCAATCGGACCGCTAAAAATGGGTCAATTTTAGCATCCAAGTTTTGCAAATAAATATAAACAGGGCAAGCTTGTAAAAGCAGTGAATGCTCGATGTTCATATCTATAACTGATTGCTCAAGTTTATCAGTACTTTCTGATCATTTACTGATATAAATAGCTTATGTTTTTCTTACCAGATCCAACTTTATGGGTTCAACAAGGAGTTGTACCACAACATGTCTGAGGCCCAGCACAAGTCTCAGGGCATCGTGGGCATCTCACTCATGGTTCAAGTAAGACTTTCGCTTCTCATCATCCAGCCTTTGTCAGTCCACTGCTAGACATAAGCCTTTCTCATAGGTACACCTTCTTCTTCAACCCCTGCACGCTGCCTTGCCAATATGATCACCTCACCTAGCTAGAGGGCCCGTGCCGTAACCGGTTTTAGGATATGGCGATTTATCTCTTCCATTACCTATCGTAAACGGCAACTTAGAGATTTGGTGTAAGAGTGGGCATCAGTGCTCTCTTTTGCCAAATACAAACTCCGCACTCCAAGCACTAGTTAGTGTGGAAGGCAAAAGGAAATCACCAGACTATTTTTTCAAGAATGTTGTCATGAAGGTAAGTAAGTATACTAATACCGATAACGACTCCGTCAAAACTACCAACTTAGAAGAGAGAGCGAGAGAGAGAGAGCTACAGGGCGCCCTATCCTACTACGTTTGCCGTCACGCGGTCTCTTCTCAAGAACCAGTCAGCACCAGTAGGCGTTAGCCATTTCAGCTTCCTAATGCGCTAAACTGTGTTGATGACTTTGTTTACATTTTAATAATAGTTCTAATAAAGAATCTGGTGCTGAACCTTGAATAAAATCTTTTTTAAAAAGACAATGAATACTTAACTGCTATTTTGTTGCTATTCTGCTTTTAAATGCTATATCAAAAATACTGTACCTATCCAATATTCAAGTTAGAAAAGATAATTCAAAAAGTTATTAAAGTTGTTAGTTAAGTTAAGTTGGTTTTGTTACAGATTGGTGAACCGACAAATAAGGAGCTGAGGTTAATAACCAGTGCTTTTAGCAAAGTCACATATAGAGGTGAGTCTAAAATGCCGTCTACACTACACTACCAGTATAAGTATTTTATGACATTATCATTAAGTTAAAGTTTATTTCACGGGTTTATACGAACCAACTGGAATTTTTATAAGTTCATATAGTAAATTAATAAAGATACCTATCATGATAATCATTTCAAAATGGTTAAGGTAAACGCACGAGCGCTCGCCACTATCCCAGTAGTTACTTCATTAGGTGATGATAAGCTGGCTGTCATCTATTGGGCATTGGTATGTCGAGTATCGGGGCATTTACCTTATTCCGAAGGGCTAAAGACCACCATCATTTACAATGGAGACACCTCTTTAAGAAGAACCTGTCCTTTTTAAAGATAGTGCAGTTATTTGATGAAAAAAAAACGATTGTGTGCTTTAACTTCAGTTTTTGCAAAATGTTAACCTTTAGTTGTATACAAAATGATTCTTAATTTCTTCTACCAATTATATAGCATCTTGCCACTTATCTGATATCTCAAATGTAATAGTTATTTACGGCCAAAGTTCAACAATGTCTTTCAATAAGATACCAAAGTTTATCTCATCTCCACAGGCAGTTCCTTCCCCATCAAGCACCTCCCTCTCAGTTCACTGCTCCCCAACACCCAGCAGTACTTGACTTACGAGGGCTCCACCACGCACCCTGGCTGCTGGGAAACCGCTGTCTGGATCATTTTCAATAAGCCCATCTACATTTCTAAGCAAGAGGTACCCTTTCGACTGTTTCGACATACATCTGTACTTCTTTGTCACAGACTCAAAATTCTTGTTGAAGATATTGCAAATGATAGAAAGTTTCTATGATTGCCTGGAGGTAATTTTTAGGGTTCCGTAGTCAATCAGGAATCATTAGATAGGTCTTTTAAAATAACTGGGGGCTTGGCGGGACGATTTTTCGATTCAGTGATCTGTTAAAATCGAGTTAAAAATTCAGAATGGCAGTAAGTAGGTACATCAAATTTACAAGGAAAATTTTAACGGCTAAGATTGCTTGAGAATTATTAGTAGTTTAAGGGGCTGTTTCACCATCCATTGATTAGTGTTAACTGGCGGTTAGGTGTGATGCCGTCTCTATTTGTTTTGTTCGAATAGACGGAGACGGCATCACATTTAACTGTCGGTTAACGCTAATCAATGGATGGTGTAACAGCCCCTAAGAGTAAATAGCAGCCTACGGTATAAAATATACCTAAACTTGGAAGATTCCGTCCGTATACACAATAAGAAATCCTTTGAAAAATATTACTTGATTTTTCGTAATGGCTACGGAACCCTATCTTGGGCGTGTCTTGGCCGGTTTTTTTAAAGTGGAAATGCTTAACATTAACGTATACAAACTTATTGACAAATCTACGCTGATGACGATCGACGACTTGATTTCTCTATAATGATTTCCAATTCTTATACAGATGTATGCCCTCCGCCGCCTAATGCAAGGTTCGGAACAGTCTCCGAAAGCCCCGCTTGGCAACAACGCGCGGCCTTCCCAGCCCTTGCACCACCGCACCGTCAGAACTAACATCAACTTTAACAAGCAAGGCTCTCAGGTAAGTAACGTCAGGGGTTCGGTACCGATTTTTTTTAGGGCATATGAGCCGTACTCTCCATCTCACAGCGGAAGTCAGATATGTTCAGTTACACAAAAGTGGCGAGCTTTTGTTGTCAGTGATGAAATAAACTTTAATACTTTCCAATTTGTTAGTGCGTGGTATTCTAAATGAGTTTCTTAATACAATATTGCGACTTTCTCCTCTATTTATGCGCACAGATTTGTTCTGAATTACGGAACTCGTCAGTGAAATATGATCCTTTTCGGAATACAATCGCTACGATAAACCTTTAGTTCATTAGGAACTTCAATTCAACTGCCATACCTACTTAAAAGTTACGCGTGAGAAACCGTGTTTTATTAACTGGAGAGTTCAAACAAGTAATAAACGAAAATGGTTAGAATTAACTATTTCGACTAAACATACAGCTCATAACTCTTAATCTAAAATCTCGAACTCTCGCAATTAACAAAACAAACGTCAAAACTACGTAACTAAGCACTATCACTGTCATAATGTCTGTTAACGTGAAATAACCAGCTAACTACCAATCAGAGCGCTGCAGCACTGAGTAACTCCCAATGGGACGGCAGCAATGAACAATAAAAACAGCTCAAATGAACAAGGTACAACGTATAAACAAGACAAAATAAACAGTGCTATGTCAAACTATTATGATGGCTTAGAATTTTTTATATTTAATTTTTTTGTTCTGCCTAAGGCTTGCTATTCAAAAGGTATTACTAAAGCCCCGTCGTCTGTCCGTCTTCGCTTGACCTATTCTTCTTCTTCTAACACCTATCTAATACAGACGAAATTAAATAGACCATGTTTACCTACTCTCCAGTATAGGTAGAGTCATTCACAATGACGCGTGCCGTGGTTCTTATTACAATGTCATTAATGTCTAATTTTGACACAATCACGCGTATTCGTGGATGGCACTAGGTATAAGCACGTAAACACTCACGCACACTTTAAATGAAAACAAAGTAGGTGTAAATACTTTCAGATAAAAACATTTATTCTGTTTCTGGGCTTTATTACAATCATGTTTTTTTACAGCTTTTTTACGAGCGCTTTCGGAAAGACCTACTTACATTACTAAGAAAAAAGTGCCGCAAGAAACTTGGCACAAAGAGATTTTTGCTATACAATTCCAATTATCTTAACTATGAAGCTAGCAGTACAAAATAAATTTTAAATTTATAGATTTAAAATTACAAAAAAGTGCATAATCCCATTATGGGGTCACTTAGTTAAAAGTCTAACCCCCTGTTTCACTATCCATTGATAAAATTTATTTGACGGATAAATGTGATGTCGTCTCTGTTTGTTTTGTTCGAATAGACGGAGACGGCATCACATTTATCCGTCAAATAAAATTCATCAATAGGTAACAGCCAGCGTACCAGCAGCCAGCAGCGTTTGCGGTGAAGGAAAACATCGTGAGGAAACCTGCACAAACCTGCGAAGCAATTCAATGGTGTGTGTGAAGTTCCCAATCCGCACTGGCGCGTGGGAACTATGGCCCAAGCCCTCTTGTTCTGAGAGGAGGCCTGTGCCCAGCAGTGGGACGTATAAAGGCTGGGATGATGATGATGATGATGAGGTAACAGCCCCTAAAACTAAACAACTTAACCTTAACCTACGCACGGTGGAAGTTTAAAATACTTCCATCGTCAAAAAAAAATGGAGATGTAACTAGGTAATCCACATAAAATCAATACTTATCAAAATTAAAATAATAATTCTTTCTATAACATTTCACGATAAGTCTAGCCGTGCGAGTTAAAACCAAAAAATAAAAACGAATATACACCAAAATTTAAGATTTCTTTGCTCATAAAAGGTATTTCAAGAATAAGTGTGCTTGTGATATTCATGTCTTGACGTCTCGAGCACTTAGCAAGTGTCATGGCCACGTAAAGAAACTCGCGATTTTCTTCTAGATAGAGCTTTAGTTAAGATTTAAAATCAACGTTAAGATTTATTCTTATCCCAATCCATACTAACCAAATCCTACCTACCCTATATACCTGTACAAATCTGCGAAGCAATTCAATGGTGTGTGTGAATTTCCCAATCCGCACTGGGCCCGCGTGGGAACTATGGCCCAAGCCCTCTTGTTCTGAGAGGAGGCCTGTGCCCTTCAGTGGGACGTATATAGGCTGGGATGATGATGATGATGATGAATCCATATTAATATTATAAATGTGAACGTGTGTGTGTTTGTATGTTAGTCCGTCATTCACGTCGAAACGGAGCGACGGATCGACGTGATTTTGGCATAGAGATAGTTTATGGGCCAGAGAGTACCATAGGCTACTTTTTATCCCGGAAAAATGCACAGTTTCCGAGGCAGCGCGCGATAACTGATTTCCACGTGGACGAAGTCGCGGGAAAAAGTTAGTAATATTATAAATGAGACAGTTTGAGAATCAGTTAGTAACTCAATCTCGCAAAAACGTCTGTCATTTATCATCCCAGCCTGTATAGCCCACTGCTGGGCCCAGACCTCTTTTCAGAAAGAGAGAGCTTGGGCCGTAGTGCAGATTGGGAACTTGACACACACCGTTGAATTACTTCGCAATGGGCAAGTTTCCTCACAATAGTTTCCTTCATCCTAAAGCTCGTAGTTAATTTGTATTGTAATTTCGCACGTGGATTTTGAATAACTTAGTGCGAGTCCGGGTATGAACCCACGATCCTCTGCTTGAGAGCCCATAGGTTAAACCACTAGGTCACCACGGCTTTTACGTCACGTCACAGCTTTTGCAGAATAGCGCGAGTTTAGTATAGATATACCGTTTCCGTTGCCTTGATAACCCCTGACTAAGGTATCTACTAGTTAGCCATGGTCATTGATAATGTTTATTCATGAATTTAAACGGGACGTCGCCCTTGTGGTGTGTTGGACCTCGAGTTGAATTTCAGATGGCCGCTTTGGGTAACATAGCTTAGTAAAATAATTTGAAAATGGTCTTCAAGCCAATCATCATCATCATCATCATCATCGTCATCATCCCAGCCGTACGTCTCACTGTTGTGCAAATCCTCTCAGAGAATAAGAGGGCTACGGCTGTAGTTCCCACGCGAGTCCAGTGCGGATTCAGCACTTTACACACCATTGACTTGATTCGCAGACATATGCAGGTTTCCTCACCATGTTTTCCTTCGCCGTAAAGCTCGTGGTAAACTGCTTATTCGTACCTAATGTCAGTCACAAAAACTGGATGAAAATAAACTTGCAAGATTGAAACAAAAGCATGTAAAGGCGGAACATTTAAAGCGTTTTTTTTCTGATTCTTGTTGATTTTTTTCAGTTGAATGCCTTACATTAAGCAAAGCGTTGGTTTATTACTTATTTGTCGCTACACAACTGCACAGGCCTTCAGGTAATTAAGTGTTCTGCTGCTAATTCAGTTTGGACCATCTGCCTAGTGGACTAGGGTTAGAACACAGGCAGTGCAAGTCGAGCATTGGTACCAATCGATTAAGCACTAGTACACCAGCGCCATAACTCAATGGGGATGTTATTGTCTTACTGCTTGGTTATGGCTACATAATAAACAGCCAGTACTATGCCAAATGAAGCAAGGCACGTTTAGCTTCTGTAAATAATATCTTAGCTTTAACTAATATTTCTTGAGACTTAATTACGAAATTGAAAACTTAAATAAGACTTTTATTCCAGAACGCAGGAACTGGTTTGAATAAAAATTATAAGAGATCCCTAAGTTCGGTGTGCCTTTTGGCAAAGGCCTCCTCCAATTCCTTCCAGTGGACCCTATCTCTGGCACTCTCGACCAGATTGGACCTGATGTCTGCTTCAAGCCATCTTCCCATCTCTTGACTTGGTGACCCCTGTTTCTTATACCATCTCTTGGGTGCCAAATGGTAACCTGCTTACTCCACTTAGAAAGAAAGAAGTAGATATAATCACGAACTAATTATTGCTAAAATGGAGGAGGCATATGTCCAACAGTGGACGTCCTACGGCTGATATTATGATTGATGATGATGATGACGAAGTTTTTTACCTATATTACTTACTTTTATAATTATTTACGTCATCAGAATAGTTCGGTCTGGCAGTTGAATTGTAATTATAAGTTTACTTAATTCTCAGGGAAACTTTCTAAAATATACAGCACTCGTGCAAAATTACATATCTCTAAACTTAGCTTTTAAGATTTACATAATGAAAATTCCGTGGCAGTATCAGAATAACAACCAACGTAGAAAAGTTGACAACCCCCCGACATCATCATTGTAAAATTCAATATCACAAAAACCGGCAAGCCAATTTTAATGGAACATATCTCAGAACTACCGCAAGAAAACTCGCTTTCACCCAATAAAAACCGCATTGAAATCGGTTTATCCGTTTGAGAGCTACGACGTCGCAAACAGACAGACAGGTACCTAGACATTGGCGTCAAACTCACATCAAATAACCAACCATAAAAATTTCGTTTTTAATACAAGCTTTTTTTGCTGACTACTTTTTGTTGACTGTACCTGCATTTTCACCCAAACTACATTTGCATACCAAATTTCAAGTCGATGCTATTAACCGTTGAAGAGTTCCGTTCTGCGGAGACCATCCTGGCTGGACTGCCAGGGTGTCACGCGATTTACATAAGTATTTCAAATCAATCAATCAATCAATCTGACTACTGGAAGTTGGTCAAATTTAACTTGCAAGATTTGATTACAGAAAGACAGACAGACAGACAACGGGGCAAGTGAAACTAAATAAAAGCTTGTGAAAAGTACACAAAGACAGTTCTCATCTCAAGTTTTTATTTTTATTTTATGATGGCGATCGTACAGTCGTGTTCAGATGTTTTTGAACAAACCCCTGATATTTATTCTGTGTTACATTAAAAGCGGCTGCGCTGACTTCATCTGTAGCTCTATAGGTGTACAGAACACAGAATGTACACTATAGAGGTACTGCACCGGACTTCCGCCTATAAATCGCGGGGATCCCTGGCTAAGACGAGCTTGTTCGAGTCACGGCGTAAATAATATTTACACGTTAATTAATTCTGCTGCGCTGCGGTTGTGGTGTCAGCTCGAATAGCTTCGGCTTATTGAGCTCGTTTCTGATAAGATGAGTATTTAGCTTTTAGTTAGCTTAGTATTTTCAATTGAAGTTAAGTCGAATTAAGAGGGTGGCGGGAAAATTTGGAGGAATTCCCCAGACTGGACAGTCGGACACCGCCCCACGTAGACTACTTAAAAATCGAATGAAATATATAGGTATCATGGGGTAATTATTTAATACCAATAAACTAGTTCCAAAGTAAGCATAGTTTGTTTTATGGATACCAGACAACGGGTATACATACACATATTTATATAGATAAATACATGTTAAACATCCAGGGTTCGAGATCGAGAGTAAACATTCGTATTTTCGTACAAATTTGCTCCGACGGGAATCAAACTCGGGGCCTCAAGCTTCGTATTCAGATTTTCTCTAACCGCTGGGGCTGGGTCGTCTCAATACGGTATTTGACAACTCTTGATTTTGCCATATCTTAATATTATTATGAAAATATATATATACAGATAGTGTTTAGAGAAGAAAAATTTTAAATCAGTTGAAAATTGGATTTATAGTGATTTTTTGAAAAATCTATATAGGGTAAACCCTCCAGTGAATGAACCCCCCCCAGTGAATGAACAAAATCACGTTTTTTGCCTAAAATAAGCAATATAGCCATTTCCACCAACTGTCGTATTTTTTTTCTTACCGGCAACTCGATTTCCTATGCGATGGCAACAATCGGTAAATTTATTTTCGACCAATTTCAACATGGCAGGTGTTTGAAGTTCACGTATTTCTGCTTTTGAAGTTTTGTATGGAAAAATTAGATCCCAAGTAAGAACAGTGCATGTTTGGAGTAACATTTGAACTGCTTACTTCATGTATACCACTATAAAGTTTAGCTATTGGTTAGATTAAGAGTTAAATCTTCTATAATTGTACTCTTTAGTGGCTTATTTTGCGGTTAAGTTGATATTTTTAGGTGTTCCATTACTGGCTTATCAAATGTTCTAAAACCAGTAAATGAACAGTCTGTTCATTTACTGGTGTCGGCTCAATATAGTTTTTTTCCTAAAATTAAATGTTAACGTAATCGTATTAAGGTTGTGTTTTCAGATTCTGCATAGAAAACGATTCTGTTTCTTTGAACTAGTATTGGGACACTACGTGTTCATTCATAGGAATGAAAAATCTAGTAAATGGACTATAGAAATTTGGCTTTGTTCATTTACTAGATACCTACTAATCCTATGTATGAACAACTTAGGTAACGATGGACGTGATCGAAATGCACGATAGTTTTACTTCCTAAATTGGACTTGTTAATAATATTAGATTGTACAACAAGAGCATAAAACAAGCCATTTTACCCAAGACGTTCATATAGTCACCCGAGCCGGTACAACGAGGGTGGATAGACACGTCGAGGAGAAAATGGGGATTGCGAGGAAAGGAAATAGGAACAGTTAAAACAATTGTTCAGTTAATGTGTACCTTTTATTTGTCATGAATTACTATATAATTATATATTTTTTTGTTTTATTGATTTTATTTTTATATAAATTAAAAATGATTAAAAAATTATGTAGATTTTGCTTGTAGTAAGTTGCTTATTGTTATTAGCCACAATCTATAATTAAAAATTGGGTTGTTAAGATTTTTTTGTCCCAAATGATGATACTTTTAACTAATTAGAGACTGATTACAGACTGATTAGAATACGAGTATCAATAGAGTTTAATGTTTGTTATTTTTTTATAAAGCTCGGATTATCGTCACTGAAAAAATCTCGTACTTATCTAAAATCAATATGACAACAAAATTGAACCTTGATATAACGTTAATAAAGTTCACTCGGAAAAATTATCTATTTTGAGCTACGTTTTTTAAACAAAAGTAAATTAATCAATTAAGGTGCTTAATTTGTACCTACTTTAATAGAATTATATATGTATTTTTGTAATACAGAAACATAATTGGAATACTGAAGGTGCTGTACCTACCTCAAGATTTTATATAATAATAACTGAAGAAGAAGACTTCGTTTTATGTTAAAAATGCTTTTCTAAATGTTGATTAAAACTATCTAAATAATGTTCATTCACTGGGTTTTACTCTGTTCATTCATTAACTTTTTCGTTCATTTACTAGGTTTTTGGGTACTTTTTTATAAATTCTTCCATAACTCAAAAACTATACACGTAATAAAAAATCGCAGTATTTGAATTCTTGTTTATTAAATAACGATTGATTAAATTACATAAAACCATTACAATTATTAATAAGTACAGAGTAGTGATTTTTCAAAGTAGAAAAGTTTCTTAAGTGTTCATTCACTGGAGGTTTTACCCTACCTGTCTTTTTCTCAAACGCTTTTCTCTATGCAGCAAGTATGGCGGTACTGGCGTGTGACGTCACATGCCAGTATGTCTTTCTCTGTCTAATCTTGAATTTAAAACCTTTATAACTTTGTTATTTGTAAAGGTAGCTTAAAAATTGTTTTTCTATTCGATAACAGGCATTGTGTAGTTTTAATTTATAAAACGTATACAAAATAGTCAAATACCGTATTACAGATACGTTGCATAATAATATGTATAGATACGGACGTTTAAAGAATACTATATTTTGATATACCTTAAAAGTTTGTACGGAACCCTCGGTATGTGAAACTGACTCGCAATGACAGTTTTTTAATGTGCTGAAAAATCGTGTAAGACACCCGCATGGCTACGTGTAAAGCCGAGTTTAGACTTGCAAGAAAAATCGTGCAAGTTGCATTACATTGCGAGGCCGTAAAACCAACAAATTTGTAGTGGTCAATCGAGCGCCGCAATGTAATGCAACTTGCACGATTTTTCTAACTCGGCTTAAGGTTTAACGAACCATTTAAAAACAACGAATCTATCGACTTGCCGTTCACATGGTATAGTTAGTTCGTCTATTGTTTCGAACATTCTACACTCAATTGTACAATATAGGACATGCACAAGACGCCATTTTGCTAGAACTGTCGCGGTCGCCAGATGTTAGAAATACCGGGTGTGGCCTGTAGTACGAGCAAAAAATTAAAACATAGATCGTCCTCGTCAAACTGAACAACATTAGTTCAGCGACTTTTAAAAATAATGGAGTCTTTGAATTTTCCCTTTTTTATACAAATTAAATACTGCTATCAATCTACGCCATCCTAGAACACAACTGACGTCGCCTGTCACGCTACAAACATCAAGTATTTTGCTTTACATTGGTTCTTCGAATAAACTTAAAAGTGTACTAATGAAAATTAATAAACTAATTAATTTTAAAAGTTGCTGAACTAATGTTGTTCAGTTTGACGAGTATGATCTATGTTTTAATTATTTGCTCGTATTACAGGCGACAGCCGGTATGTATTCACACAAGCAATGTTTTAATAGTGACATTCAGAATTGATTTTGTAACTAAGGCAACGTATTAGCAAAGTACGTCACGGGAGCGTGTTTGCTGCCAAACTAGCTGCAGTGTCAGTTTGGCTGGTCGTTTATCGAATTTCCCTTAGGACCTTAGTTTTAGCTCGGTGAAAACCGGTTTTAAATACATTCTGGTGTTTTAGCGATTATTATAGGTACAGTCAGCATCAAAAGTAGAGGATCTCTTTTTTACTTTGTCACATTAATTCTTTTATCAATCTTGTACGGGTACGTGGCTGTAAAACGACAAAGTACAATAGCACAGTAGCACAGCCTGATTTTGATGAAAGCCTGATGAAAGTTTCATTGATGCGACATTTTTGTGAAAATTTTGAGACATAGCTCAAACGGCTGAGATTTTTTTTACCTTTAGTATAGGAAATATACCTTATTCATTCGTCTAACGTTTCTTTTTCTTTCAACAGATCAACAGCAACTGTCCAGACATGTACCGGAACATGCATTACACAGGTAATTTTGATTAATTAATCATAAACTTAGGTATTATGGTCTTTAATCGTAGGCAATAAATAATCATTATGTAACTTTTAGGTATTATTCAAACTTTCGCGTGACACGATTACTAACTTAAAATTGAAGGAGTTATCTCACGTTCTGATTAGTTTCGGCCTTTTCGTAAGATCTTCTTCAGAGTGAGTGAGTTTATGATGGGTCTTTGTCGTTTGCCCGAATTTCATTTGGAATAGTGTAATGATTTCATCAAGTGATTTAATTCTTAAACTAACCTCATCTACTGCATTCTATTTACATACCTAATATGACATTTCAAAATATTCAAACAACATTTCATATGACACTGAAAATTATAAGACGCCAAAAGGATCTATTTTATGACGTTTATTACTCGCCACTGTTCAGTGTTAACAATTCTAGACTGTAACAGAAACATCATCAACACAGTGCCCATCTATGACTTTGAGCATGCACAACGAGCGGGTATTCATCCTGAAGAATTTCTGCCGAAAAGACCGAAACTGGTAGGACCGTTCTCGGCTGATGATCAAGGGATGATCCTACCATTTTAGACCTTCTGTTTCTTATGATGACCCTTACATATCATCATCATCATCATCGCAGCCTATATACGTCCCACTGCTGAGAGGGCTTGGGCCGTAGTTCCCACGCGGGCCCAGTGCGGATTGGGGACTTCACACATGCCATTGAATTACTTTACTCCCTTACATATGAACGCATCTTTTTAGTTTATACAAAACAACGATTCGCACGAAGCATGAATATTTTTGCACTAGTGTTAGTGGATAATGCGACAACTACATTGAGTCTATACTATAAATATTAATAAAATATCTTTACACTTTACTACTTTGTCGCTGTCACTTCGTGTTTGGCTTTTGTATCAAATTGTCCGAAGGCATACAGTGACAAGGTACCATCAGCCAAATAAGTGGTCTATCAAATTTTAAACAAGTTCCTACCAAATTAATATGTCGCTAAAGTCGAACTTTCAAGTTGGCAGACACGTCTATTGGCATTATTATTTTATGACATGCAAACGATTATCAACTTTAGGGTGATAGACCACATATTTGACTGATCGTAGTAAAGTGCAAAGATATCCTTGACCTGGACGTACAGGGTGTTTTCGTTAATGAATGATGTTTATAAATCTGTTTATTGAATGTTTTCAGCACGATACAAGCGCAAGATACGCTCGAAAAAGAGTATTGCATGCAAACGAAAGCATGTGCAAAAAAAATGTCACAAGCAAGTAGGTTTGCACGATAATTAATCTGTAGTTTTTTTTTAATTAGAATTTTGATGTATTTTTGTATTCTTTATCTTTTATACTTGTCTTCCAAATTTTTTGTACACTTAACTACAAAAAGATATGTAAGTACTGCTTTATTGGCTTGGAAGTAATGAGGCATAGACATATTCTTGTGACTTTAACTGTATTCATATCTTTGTAATTGACTGTACATTCGAACAAATTGAATCATGACCCAGGGTGGAACCTTTGTGCTTCTAATGCCATGTTGACATCTCATACTTTTGTATAGGAAATCATAGTGAAATTTATTAGTACAAGGTTCCACCCTGAGTCATGATTAAACTTGTTCGACCGTACGTACCTCTACCTCTATGACGGTAAGTTATAATATGTCTGCCAAATCGTGTTCTTAGTTCCATTGGTTTAGGCTGTCAGTTATCACAGCACTATTTTATAGTTATAGATAATGTTATGTTTAGCTTAATTTGTAGCTTGTTATATACCTAGACGATGTTATCAATATTCCACAATAGAGTATGTAGTAAATGCCTGCGTAGTTGTATGTTAACTGTGGAGATGCAAATGTACGATATTACGTAGGTATATAACATCAAATAAAATACGAAAGTGTATATGTTTATGTTTAATACAGGATGTCTTCAAATTCTTTCAGATTATTTTATGAGGTTATTGGATTAGTTTGATTAATCGCCCATGTAAAGATTTTTGATTTAGTACACTTTGAACACTTGTATTATATGGAAGCATTAGTTTCTTTGGTACAATTCAAAAGTCTCTATAAAAATTTACAGGGTGTTCAGGCAAACGAACCCAACCATCTGCTGAAGTACTTCGATAGAATTTGAGGACAGCTTGTATATGAAGATTGTAGTTTGCAAATAACCTAAGATAACAATACAGTACAGTCCAATAACTAATTATTGAACACCAGAGTATAGTAAGCAGTACAGAAAACGGAGGTACAGTCGAGGAAACTGAATCACTATTCCAGGGTGGAATTTGTGCTTTGTATTGATGTTGACGTCCCAAACATTTGCCAAAGAAATCATAACTTTAAATTCTTATGTAAGTCAATTGTAAAATTCTTAATGGGAATAAGGAATCTTAAACCTTAAAACTTAAATTGCTTGTAGAAAGGTTTCACCCTGGTAAGTGATTTACTTTCCTTGACTGTATATAGAGAAAAAAAAAAACACGGTAAGAAATAGGCGACCTTATCGCTTCAGAGATATCGTACGAGTACGAACATAAGATCGTATATACAAGGCTTTTCTATTTACACCATGTTATAAAATTTATTTAGGATATTTTAACATAAATACAAGGTTTGGCAAGTACTGCCAACTAATTATAACTCATCAATAATTATTTCAAAAACTCTTGATTTAATTAAAGTCGACACCACACCATGTTTCAATATATTTCGTTGAGCTTCACGATGCTTCACATCAAAGAACTATTTCACATGCGCAGTAGACTTGCACTTTGGTACACAATCAGTTACTGAAATATCCCAAATAAATTTTATAACATATCATAAGTACTTTATGTCGTATATCTAAATAAATATGTTATTTACAGCGACACAGTGGCCACGGGAACACAACCTTCGCTACCGCAGCGCTGACGATTTAGCCATGCTGCAGCCTAACTAACCACGTTGTAATAAATTTGTATGAATATTTTATCTAATTAATGTAAATGTGTAAAGTATAGTCTACTAGTAGGAAGAATTGCGTTCAATGACCCCAACATTACTTGTCCCGCACTTTGCATTCAAGGTTAAATATTGTTCATCACACTCACATTTGGTATGAAGATCTCTATTGGAATACAGTGATTTGCGTGTAAGTGACCACAGCAATGATGTATCAGTTGTGACATCTTAAACCACTTTTGTAATAGGTACTTGATATATGAAAAAGTCAGACAAGTAGCATCCCGGCATTTGTGGCTTGTGTCTATATTTAATTCGTTTTAATGAGCCTTAAAATAAAATATTGAGACCTCATTAAAGGTATTTGGGGACCACACACCAAAGAGTGTGAAAATGAATTCCTATGTGCCTAATGAAATAAATTTTAGTTTCATTTTAATATTAGTTCATTGAACGAAACTCTTCCTGCCTTGTGACTGCACTTTAGTTACTAGTACAGTGAGCGCCAAATAACAAGGGAGCTGCCGAGGTGCTTGAATATATATCGAAACACACTAATACCTTTGACCATCGATGTATTACGATATTTTTAAGGACCTTACCCGCTCCCTTATACAAGGTGATTTTTAGCCATCATCCAAATCTTGAAATGCATCATCATCATCATCATCAGCCTATAGCAGTCCACTGCTGGACAAAGGCCTCCCCCAAAGAGCGCTATTGTGCCCTGTCCTCGGCTAGACGCATCCAGCTTCTACCACCAGCCTTTCGAAAATCGTCACTCCACCTAGCCGGAGGGCGCCCTACACGTTGAAATGCATAAACACGTCCAAATTTATTTCATAAAATTATTAACTTTTTACGAATTCCAAAACAATGTTCTTTTGACGATAGTGAACGCCGCACCTAAATTTGGGTGATGAATAAAAATAACTTTATTTGAAGCTGAAGCTACGTGCTGCTTTAGAAATATACGTAACAAAAACATGCCTAAAAATGTAAAAGCTGCTATTAAATGTTAATGTAAATAAATAAATCCTGCGTACATTTCTTCTGAATTAGATTTGCGCTTCGACTGTTTTCGTGTATCGTGTATGTTTCGTCAGTTGCCTTTTGAACTTCGTATGGAGCGGACGCCCTACAACGACGTGTTTAATAAAAATTATAGCCTTCCTAATGCGATGGCCTCACAAGCAGAGGTTTTTGGGTTCAAACCCAAAATCGTACCTCTGATTTTGTCGGAATTTATTTGCGACATTACATTGAAATATAATATCTCAATAAATAAATAAAATAATAATAATACGAGCTTTACAAATTACGAAAATAGTTGAACCGCAGTTACTATAATATAGTTCAAGAGTTAATTAATAATGTAATTTAAAATTATTAATTAAGTTTTTAAGCTTTGTAAATAAAAAAAGTTCCATGTTAGAGTAACAAGTAAGTAAGAATGTTTTTTTCAGTATGTTTTACTATAAAAAAATTACGTTGTACAAAATTGTCCCAAACTCATTAAATGCTGGAAAATATAAAATAATAAAAATAATTATTTTGTTGAAATTAGTCTTAGTTTCAGTATACAGATGACAGCGTGTTAATAACCACACAATACAATACAATGACTCCTTATTGTACACCACAAATAGCAAGCGAATTCTACTTAACATTATACGTAAATCTGAAAGTTTGTGACTATTTATATGCCTGCATGTTTTCGACAGATTTATATGAAATTTTATGTCTTAATACCGGGCCGTCTCGATTCTCATTAACTTATTTTATTCCGATATTACTCCATCTCATTCAGAGACTGAGATGATGATGATGATGATGATTCCGATATTCCCAAGGGATCGCGATAAAATTTCAAAGGTGTTTTATGCGACGTTAATGAAATCAACGGTGTAATTGTTGGGAATAGACAAAAAAGTAAAAAAAAAAAACTATTTCACAGCTAAATCTAAAGGTTTACGTATGTCGCGGGTAAAAGCTAGTATTAAATATATTTTATAACATTCAAAGTATATGTCATCGCTATTTTGGGTTTAATTCAGGTAAAGCCATGGCCACCACTAGTATCGTAATACGTCAATTGTGTAGACAATATCTTCCTTACAAATTTTAAATGATATTTGAAGTGTAACAATGCTTTTAACTATGAATAAATAGGCAAAGCGCAGATAAAAATGAAACAGTCAAATCACGTGTAAAGAGTATTTTGCTTTTGGATAAATTGTGCTAGATCTTTTGACTTACAAGTAACAATGTTGGGAAGTAATACAAATGTAAAAAAGAATGAGACTTCTTATGTCTTGATATAATATTACGTAATAGGAATATAATTTCAGTTTTTTAATAAAAAATAAAATTATCCAACTTTTTAATAACGCACATTAATCTTTAAATAAATAAAATATCATGGGACACTTGACACCAATTATTATTGACCTAGTCCCAAACTAAGCAAAACTTGTACTATGGATACTAGGCAACGGATAAACATACTTATATAGATAAATACATACTTTAATACATAACACATTTAACATCTAAGACCCGAGAATAAACATTCGTATTACTCATACAAAGATCTGCCCTAGTCAGGTCTTCTAACCACTTGGCCATCCGGTTGTCTAATCGAATTTTTCGATCGTCTTTAATTTAATACTTAAGCTTTCGTAGTGAGTTGAACCGTTTAATTTTTTGTAATTTAACTAACATAGTATAATAATGAGCTACTTTAGGAACATTTTGTTTGAAAAAATAATAACGATTATCGATTGCTACCAGTGAATTTGCTGTTTACATTTTTAGCTGTGTCAAAGCATAAAATTAGAATACGCTAAGATTTATAGATATAATGTATTGTGTACATAAAGAGGTTATTAGTCGGTAATAATAAAACTGAAGTATCGTATTTCGTCCACACTTTATGCAAAATATATACAGAAAGTTTAATATTGGTAAATCATTATGATGTTTCAATGCTTCAAGAATATACCTACCTTTAGACATAAATGTAAAATTAAAAAAATGGACGTCAGACAATCTTATTGTAATATACATAATATGTCTTTTGTTATGTATAAAATAATGAATTACTTCAAGTAATTATAATAAATTAAAGATAAGAAAAACGTTAAATTTTAATATTTTACCCGATACAATCTCGTAAGATCAAGTACTTACTTACAATCAATGTATAAGAACTGATTTTGAGTTTGGTATAAGAATAATAATAAAACATTTTTCACTTCGCCGAAAAAGTTACAAAAAGACATAAAATTATGTCAGGCACATTCTTACACAAAAGATAGCATTCATGTGATATACATCGTGTCTACGTAGTACCAGACTTATTATGAACCATGATTTCATCGAAAAAATCGTCTTACTATTCTTGGTCTCTTGAAGAATATTTTGCGACTGCTACTGAGTTGCGTGAGTGCACATCAACTTCCTCCTTAATGCTCCTTAATGTTTACAACCGATCGAGTCAAGTTGGGGTCGCCTGTCTGGTCGACCACAGCTCTGAATCTATGGACGAGGTTATTTGACGAATACCTACCACAGTGGGGCACAAATCATGACTCAATCAGCACTACCTTATAGATCATATTATACGCCGTGTGTTGCGGGTATAGTGTGTATGTGAGACCAAAACGTCTTTATATTGGCTCTGGCTGACATACTCGGAGCACCGACCCACGTTTCGGTCTTTTCCAAAAAATAGCAAGTAACTTAAAGTAAAACAACCGTTAATCGAAAAAAATGATTTTATTTAAATATCGTGCATCTCTTCTTGACCTCCACAACTCTCGTTCTGTTTTGAAATAAAAACGTTAGTAATATTAACGATTAAATCCGGTCACATAAGTTATGATTTACTTCGATGTGCAATAAATAGAATAATAGGTTGGATGACAACCACCAATTTTTTTTTTACTTTTAATTCAAATATATCAAAGTCGAAATGGCCTGTCATATGCACACATTCATTGAATCAAGATATTTGTATATACTTGGGAAATACTAAAACAACAGGTTTATGCGTAAAATTAATTTTGATCTGCATTAAAAACTTACATCGTGTTTATGACGTGTTTAAAATTAAACCGATACATGCATTAAAATATATTTTAAATGCCATAAGAATCACTAGGTTAGATAACTTTATTTTCTGCCAATTAAGATTTGAAAACAAACATTTAAGATAATATAAATAAAAATATCGTTCGATGTTATAAATAGAAATCTATATATAAAAGAAGGCTTATGACTAGTTTTTAATCTCTTTTAGGTATTAGGACAAAGTATTTTTACGTAGATTTATATGTAAAATGTATTAATCCTATAGGGTACGTGAATATTCCAAAACAAATAGTATGTTAGAGAAGTTTTTAAGGCTTTTTTAAAAATAATATTAAAAGATAATAGGTACGTAACGAAACTTTGTATTTCTTTTTCATTTAACACACGTTTTTATCCTGACTGTTTCGAGTAGGAGCATACAGTTGAGTTCAAACATATCTTTAGGTACACTTTAGTACCTTGTCATTGTATGCCATCTCACAATTTGATACCAAGGAAGGTTCAAAACATGAAGTGACAGCGATAAGGTAATAAAGTACAGCACCCGGTCATGGAATAAAGATTGCTCATCGGTCTTTGGAAAGAGACTCGGCTAATTTCGGCTTTGTAAGAGTTGTCACAGACTACTTATGTGACGCTTGTCAGTCGTTGTACAGGTGCAATTGAGTACGGACTCATTTAGATGAAAATATATGGTAAAGAGTTGTTGAAACCACCCAACACTTCAAATTGTACGATGGCATCTTTAACAAAAGAGGGAACTATCCTTTTTCTAGTAGTTGCAACAGCTCTCTATAGATTTCCGAAGTTCACATGTTATTAATTTGACGTAAACTAATTAAGTCTATAACCACCGGCACATTTTTAGGTGCAGTGCTTATTTGATATAAAACGTAACTTAATAAACACGATGATTGACAGACGGTCACCAGTGTTCGGAAATCGTCGTGAACAGCCAATTGTTTTTTTCCAAAGACCGGTGTCCAATCTTTATCGCCGGGTACTGTATAAAGATATGTTTAACCTCGACTGTACTAAACATAACTAACTGCCTTATTCATAAAACGCTTACTAAGCTGCTGTTAATTTAACATTCGGTTGCCTTCATCTGTCATGTCACTTACCTTGAAATACTTTTATTATAAGATATGCCAGAAAGGACATAATTGGCAAAAACTACTTGATCTACTGCGGCATTTTTTCACGAGCGGAAAAGATAGGATCAGCCAAATAAGTGGTCTATCAATTTTTAAACAAGTTCCTATCAAATGAATATGTCGCTAAAGTCGAACTTTCAAGTTGACTGACGCGTCTGTTGGCCTTATTGTTTTATGACATGCAAACGATTATCAACTTTAGGGTGGTAGACCACATATTTGGCTGATGGTACTGCTATACGCTAGCAGGCGCGGGCGCAGGTGCAGGTACACAATCCGTCGCACGAGACGCATGCAGTTAGCGCTGCTCATACTATTTTTAATAGGCATCTACTCGCTCCGTGCAAACCGCGTCAGCTAGCGTAAGACCTAAGGCCTAGAACTGTGGCGGGCAACACCTAGTACCTTATAAAACGCCAGCAATCGCGTAAGTGTTCCTTGTAAAAGCTCATATATTGTGTAAAAATGTAAAAACTATATGCTGTAGATGTGTCGTTGTAACTATATTGATAATGATTATTAAACAAGTATAGAAACTTAATTGTTCATTATTTTATTACCTACGTAAGTACCTTGTATGTAGATAGAGATTTACAGATAAAATACATTGAGAAGGAGAACATTTTTAAAAGAACATCGAATAGTGTGAATGGAGCCCCACTCAGCATAGTGTTGCGGCATGATAGAAAGAGAGACCTTCTCCCATAGCACTCCACCGATGTCGAGGTTTCCTCCACCAATCCCTGCCCGTGCTTTCATTGTCTCAGCTACAAGACACCCTACTCTATGTTTGCCGTCACGGATACTACTCAAGAACCCATCTGCCCTAACAGCTATTACACTCTGCGATATATGTGTACTGCTGCTATTTTATCTTGCTGATTCAAACATAGAAAAACAAAACAAAGCAAAGGTATCCTCCTAGTATCCCACTAATATTATAAATGCGAAAGTTTGTAAGTCTGTTTGTCTGTTTGTTACTCCATCACGTCAAAACCGCTTAACAAATTTAGATGATTTTTTTTACACAGATATTTTGAGCTACGGGAAAGGACATAGGATAGTTTTTATCCCGGGAAATGGAATAGTTCCCGCGGGATAGCGATAAAAGAATTCTACGCAGACAGAGTCGCGGGCAACAGGCTAGGCATAAATATGATGCTATACGCTGCACCTAAGCTTCCCAGTTTCACTTGGGTTACTACTCGAAAACATGCGTTTTCCCAAAGATAAGACTTCTAAATCGACTGCTCTAAGACGACCAAAGTAAATAAATAAGTATACAAGCATTGCTAATTTAAATAGATATCAGGGATCATTAACATATTCGGCCTCAGTGACACGACGTCTGTGACTTTTTAGTTCTTAATTCTATGCCAGGGACACGTATTTGTGACTGCTGTGGGATGCGTAGGCATAGCGTAAGAGCTTAGTGGATCACATTCGGCTCCGGCAACGTTCCGCTATGTCAGAAGCAGCCTTTTAGGAGGTATGAATTCTTTTGACACACAATGACATAACGTGTCACCGGCGCATAGGGGTAAGAATTTGTGATCACAAACATTATGTCACGGCACCGAAATGTGTTACGTCTGTGACACGTATACGTGTCACTGGCATAAAAGTGACTGGCTGCGGGATATGCGTAGGCATAACGTAAGATTAGTGGATCGTTGCCGGGGCCGAATGTGTTTATTAATGTAAAGATTATATAGATGTAAACTAATACTAACACAGCGTTCAACTAACGCCTACATATTTCCATATATGGCAATCTCAACAAAGACGTAGCACCGCTACAATAGCGTAGCATTGCTACGCCGTAGCTCCGTAGAGGCATGGCGCCTTGCTTCCGGTACGCGGTATCGAATGCCACTAATCACTATGCCCATTGAATAGCCGTTAGCCGACTTTAGATAAAGAAGTTATGTATTTATGATTTGGCTTATAAATTCTAATTTTACAAATGTGAAAGCTTCTGTGTAATTTATTGAAGCAGGCGTTATATTACGGATGTCCATATCAATGAACTTTAAGTAATTACTTAATTTGTTTTTATGGAGCTCCTCCCCCTCCTATCACCACTACACTACGCTGCCGTGTTTCGAACTCAATCAGAGTTCATCATCAGAGCTACACAACATTTCACCATGGCAGTAAATGAATTCTACGCGGACGGAGTCGCGGGCAGCAGCTACATAGGTAGTGTTAAATAGTATATAATTTTTTATTACGGTATGAAGACGAGACTAAATAAGATCTTCTGACAAACAACATTACAATGCAATAACTCTTTCTTCTCTTCTTGCAGTGCCTCTCCACTACTCTCCACTACACTAATATATATATATATAGATTTTCCAAGGTAAGCAATAGGCGGCCTTATCGCTTCAGAGCGATATCTCTTCCGGGCAACCTTTACAATAGACAGAAGTCAGGAATAAATTCAACACCATATTCCTTCAACACTTAAAAACCGGCCAAGAGCGTGTCGGACACGCCCAAGATAGGGTTCCGTAGCTATTAGGAAAAAAAATGAAGTAATATTATGTGCGTTATAACACAATTAAAACACTTACTACAGTCTTAAAATCTATTACCAGAAAAAGAGCGTATTTTCACGGCACTTACGTCCTTTTGTTGAGAAGCGCAGTTTTTCGGTAATAACTCAAAAACGGTATATCTGTTCATGTTGAAACCAATTTTCGTTGAAATTATTTATTAAGCGTTACCTTTCCATGTTTGTTGCATATTTTTTGGACAAACGGCTTACAAGATAGAGGGGGGGGACACAATTATTGCTACTTTGGGAGTGATTATTTCCGAAAATCTTCACTTAATCAAAAAAGTTGTCGAGAAACCTTACTATCTTTTCTAAAGATCTGTCGAACTATGTGCCACACGTTGATGCGAGTCAAAAAATGTTTTTTCAATTCCTGTTACGTGTATAGATGCCCCCCTATAAATATTTATTTTTGTAATTTAACTACAAAACTAAATAGCGGCTTTGACAAGACATCTGTACTCCAAATTTCATTGATATACCTCTTGTAGTTTTCGAGTAAAATGCCTGTGACATACGGACGGACAGACAGACAGAGACGGACTTGACGAAACTATATATATCATGGACAGGGATATTTGGAAATAATTCCGATCCGCATTAGCGATCCCTTCAAATAGCGAACCTACTGTGTTAAAAATAAAGTTGTGTTAAATACTTGTGATGTATACATGTCATTTAATAATATTGTAAATCTGTTTTAAAAAAAATATATATACCTCGTTGAGTTTCTTGCCGGATTCTTCTCAGCAGAGGTTTTTCCGAACCGGTGGTAGATTTTTTTTGACATTCATAAGTGCTTGTTGTAGCCTAAATTGAATAAAGATATTTTGACTTTGACTTTGACTTTGAAGGGTTCCGTTTTTGCCATTTTGGCTCCGGAACCCTAAAAATGCACTTAACTTTAACAAAACAAAACCTTTCAATTCCCCACTAGCACAATCTCCATACGCCTTATGTCCCCGCATTTTTAAAAGTTATTAACGTCCACCGACAAGCTAGAGCCGGAAACTGCGCCGGCGGAAGTGGCCGGCGGCCATGTTGTCTGCGGCTGAACTTCCGCTTCCTCTGTCGGTTGTCTTCCTGCTAAACTTCGCTGTTACACTTTACCGTGTTTTTAAACATGTCCGCTCTTTGATGCAGTGCATTAGGGCTGAAATGGCTAGATTTTTAATGTAAAGCGATGGCATTGCATAAATACCTGTTTTTTTTTACTGGCAACCGATTCTTCTGGTTTATTTCAGGAGGTTATATGATTCATCATCATCATCATCCCAGCCTATATACGTCCCACGCGGGCCCAGTGCGGATTGGGAACTTCACACACACCATTGAATTGCTTCGCAGGTTTGTGAAGGTTTCCTCACGATTTTTTCCTTCACCGTAAAGCTCGTGGTAAATTTCAAATGTAATTTCGCACATGATTTAAACCCACGATCCTCTGCCTGAGAGGCCATAGATCAAACCACTCCTCGGCCACTGCGGCTTTTATATGATTGGTTTAGTTTAAACCATGACAGCCTGGGGTATAGTTTGATAACCTGATACGTTCAAATAATAAAGAAACCTAATTTTTAAATCCTTTTTTTAACGGTAAGTATACAAATAATCGAAATTTATTTAGGCCTACGCGTCTGTTACAGATGATTTTTTGTGTGTTGCCTGTGATCAACGTCTTATATGGCTGACTGGACCGATGCTAGAGCGATATTTTCATCCACAGGCCTAAGAAAAGAAGTTTGCGGAGATATACTAACAAAAATAACAAAAACCGTATATAATCAAAAGTGTAGGTTCATAAAACCAAGCCGTACAGACGTGAACTAAATATTGTCTCCTATTTCGTAAATTAAATGCTCTCATCATATGAGACCAAGCCGTACAGACATGAACTAAATATGAGAGCATTTAATTTACGAAATAGGAGACAATATTTAGTTCACGTCTGTACGGCTTGGTTTTATGAACCTAGAACCTGTAATCTAGAACGTACGGCTTTTAACTTCATATTTAAAAGCCGTACGTTCTAGATTACACAAGACGTCATTAGGTTTTAATTTGATAAAAAATCCTTTTAGCAAAATATTTGGCACTAACTTTGTTTGACCTGGCGCTACGACGGAGAGCTTTAGGCCAGATGTAGCGTCAGGAAATCAAACAAATAACAATAAATAACTAATAATCTTTATATCTACCATGCATTACAAAATAAATAAAGAATACTTTTGTCCATGGTTGAGTAAGTTCGAATGAATACCCTTCCTAAGGTTATTGGGAGTTTTTGATATAAAATATATTGCATGTATATTTATACAAACACAATAAGAAACCAGACGTTGGTTGTAATGCTATAAAAGCAATTCCAATAAGTAAATTTAAGCATGGCAACAATTCCTAAATCATAATTAACATATAATAAAAACTACTTATTTAAGCTTATTGGGTAAAGGAATGACAGATCATTCGTTAGTAAATAAATTCAATACAATATCTAACCTCATTATTTTATCATTCACAATGCGACTCAAATTATTTAATCTGAAATAAAATAGTTGCAACCAATGATTTTGTCTACAAATAATTCGTTTATTGCGGACCCACGGGAATAATAATAATTTTCAGGGTCTTCAATTATCACGATCAGTGTTGTAGGCGCGAAAACGTGTCAAAAAACATTCACATTTATAATATTCATCATCATCATCATCCCAGCCTATAAACGTCCCACTGCTGGGCACAGGCCTCCTCTCAGAACAAGAGGGCTTGGGCCATAGTTCCCACGCGGGCCCAGTGCGGATTGGGAACTTCACACGCATCATTGAATTGCATCGCAAGCAAATTTATAATATTAGTTAGCATGATTTTTTGCATCGTTTCACATTTAAATTGCTATCTAAAATAATTTTAGTCTGCAATAAATAGTATCAAACTTGTTTAGCCCTGTTTTGCCGACACTCCCTGCCCGTAAACAACTAAGTTACAGTTCATTGACAGCATAATGCAGCACTTATTGTTCGAACAACTCTGTTAGCAAGGTAATGTACGGTGAACAACGTTATTAGCTTCATTACTGCGTTTTATAATTACGTATTTCCTTGGGGGCTTTAGTTTGTTGGTTCCATATCTTAAAGTTAGCACAATACAATACAAATATTCTTTATTGCAAATTGAAATGGCAATGGGCAGACCACATCGCTCGAAGAACAGATAACCGTTGGGGGAGAAAAGTCCTCGAGTGGCGACCACGAACCGGAAGACGGAGCGTTGGCAGGCCTCCCACCAGGTGGACTGACGACATCGTGAGAGTAGCGGGAAACCGGTGGATGCAAGTGGCGAATTGTCGTTCATTGTGGCGTTCTAAGTGGGAGGCCTTTGTCCAGCAGTGGACGTCTTCCGGCTGATGATGATTCTTTATTGAACGGATTGCTACCACCATCTTGCTACCTAATCCTGCTGTGAAGCAGCAGTACTTGCACTGTTGTGTTTCGGCGTGGATGGTAAGACAGCCGGTGAAATTACTGGCACTTGAGGTATCCCATTTTAGGCCTCTAGGTTGGCAACGCATCTGCAATCCCCCTGGTTTGCAGGTGTCTATGGGCGGTGGTGATCTCTTACCATCAGGAGACCCACTTGCTCGTTTGCCATCCAGTCGAATAAAAAACATAAGTAAGTATAACTCGTTTAGGTATACAAAGACAAAATCCAGGGTAGATAATCAGCGGTCTTATAGCTTAAAAGCCATGTCTCCCAGACAACCATTTCTAAATGGAAACCATATAGAAACTTAAATAAATACATCAAAGTAGGTAGCGGAAATGAATATACAAGAGACACAAAAATAATACCACTACCAATACAGTAATAGTAAGTATTTTATGCAACTGTATCGTAATAGGGGTCCTTAAAACACGAGTGTGGGTTTATGAATCGAGGCGTAGCCGAGTTTCACAATAGGGTCACATGAGTGTTTTAAGGCCTAATTACGTACAGTTGCATACAATATTTTATCTATATCCATATATTAAATCCCCTATCATGTGTTCAAGAACTATTGAGAATGAACTGCATTTAAATAGCATTTATCTCGAAATAGATTTAAATTGTAAAAAAAACAACAAGCCACAATTGAACATATAACAAAGAAACAGTATACCTGAATGCCACAGACGTAAAAAAAGATTTTTAAAATGTTTTTAAGATAACTCCCAAGACTAATTGAAATTCTTAGAAAATAAACGTGCTGAAAATCTTAAATAGTCAGTTTAATTATAATGTTACCCCAAATTACCCAAGCCCGGTCTCAATAAGAACCTGCATTAATTAACACGCATATTTAACCATTAACTGTTTCCTTCCACTTGGCTCTCTACCGTGTTTTCGTAAATAGAGTAAGATAGGTTTGTATGTTTGTTAGTTTGTTTGTTACTTCATCACGTCTAAACCCCCTAAACCCATTTAGATGAAATTTGGTATACAGATAATTTGAGTCCCGCGAAAGGACATAGTATAGTTTTAATCCCGGAAAACTGCATACTTCCCGCGGGATAGCGATAACCAAATGCTACGCAGACGGAGTCGCGGGTAACGGGTAACGTACGTAGTAGGTACTAAAAACTTCTTATATATTATATATATATTCTTTCCATGGAATTTTTAGGTATTAAAACTATTTCCTGTGACAGACAGGGAACAGTACCAAGTACCTACTTACTCAGTTGTCAACAAAATAAGCAATATAACAGGTAGTACAATCGGCACAGTACACAGTCCCAAGAGCATAGCGTAGTAACACTCCCTAACTAGGTGTTAAATCACTGCGCGAGAGAGTCGACTGTTTACCGTGATTTACACTGTGAGAACACATGCTCAGGGCGAGGATGTTAGACAAGAGGAGGCGGAGGCGGACGCGGGAGCGGCCAACTGCTACACACAACACAACACGACAGATAAATATGAATGCGGCTTTATTTGTTTTAGTAAAAATCTAGTAGATATTTATATAAATATATATTAATCGCCAACATGTAGACATGTAAGTACACATATAACTTCCGAATGATGGCACCAAATAAGATAGTTATTTTTTTGTTGTATTCGTTATTGTCCGGAAAAGGTTTACTTACAAAAAATTAAATAAAAAACTGAATAGGGGTGAAGTTACGGATAGCAACTAGTCAACTATGAACACAAGTGCATGGTGCTTTAATTAGGCGAAGTAAGAAAGAGTAACTAGATAAAACCAAAGCACATATGCCAGCATTTATAACGATACATCATCACAGACAAGAGCAGGATAGCTTGGTTGAGATTGATTCACAATACATAACTAAAGAAGGAAGTATTTTTAATTCTCAACAAATATGTACCTATGTAAGTGTTCATGCGTACTGTACAAACATTGGTTCCATTACTATTTTGTTCGTAGGCATCATAAGTAGGTATACGCCGGGATTAATGTACCCGCTTCGCTCATGCACTATTGTCGAGCCTTTAAATCCAAACGGCTACCGGCGCAATTTCGGCAACCACATAAATGCGATATAATTTAAACTAAACAACTATTCGTCCTTTCGCAAATTGAAACTATAAAATTAAAGTAACTATAAAATTGAGAACCAACACTGATACTAAATAATTAACATGTCGTTAGAAGAGCAGATAGCGGAGTGGTTAACGTTTAAAGAACCTGAATGCGAAACTTGAGGGCCCGGATTCTATCACCGCTCGATGCATGTCGCATGCTAAGTATATGAAATATAGGAATATTTACTATCGAGTCTTAAGTATCTACCTACCTACCTAGTACCTAGTTTTTCAATGTCACATTATCATATTTGTTTGTTACTTACTAAGCCGTGTATGTGTTGTGGTGATTAAAGTTTCTTTTCTATCTATCTATGTTTATCCATTGCGTAGTGCCCATAACACAAGCTTTGCTTATTTTGGGACTAGCTCAATTGGTGTTAATTGTCCCGTGATATTTATTTCTTACTACTTAGTTAATCATAAACATTCAGAGGCACCCTATAGATTGCCCCCTTTGTAAAATACCAAAACTTTTACAGTCAAGTGCAAAAATATGTATCTATTCGAACTACTCAAAAACATATGTCACCACGTCCTCATTACATCGTGATCAGAGTCTGTGGTATATATTTTTGAAGGGTTATAAGTCCATGTTTTTGCATTCAACTGTACAGCCTTATACGAGAACGACTAAAATTCCTATTGCCTGTAACCCTCGCCTTTGCATGCAGCAGAACCCCTCCCTTATCAGCTCGGTTCCGCCACAAACGGAATGGAATTGAAACTGTGACAATCTCCTATACTTTTTCTTTGACTATGGTTTTGATTGAGTCTTTGTGTCTGGGATAGACCGCTGTTGGGCAGATGTATTATAAGAATGATTTCAGATACGTAGACAGAACTAAATCTAGCCAACTTGGTTAATTGAAGGCTAGCGTTTTGTAACAGTAATTAGTGAAATATTTTTACGGTTCCGTACTTCAGTCGGCAAAAAGGGAACCCTATCCCTTCATTATCCGTTCATTCGTATGTCAAAGCCCTTTTTCTCAAGAATTCATAAAGGTATCAAGCTAGAATTAATATCAAAAACTCAGGTCTGCTACCTATTGGAGCATTGCAAAAATCTTCATTCCGTCCATCTGTCAAGATATTTTTTCTTAGAAACGCGTGGAGATATCTAGCTGAAATTAAATCAAATACTCATGTTTGCTATTTACTGTAGCAGTGAAAAATTGTAACGCAATGAAAAGATACAGTCATTAAAAAAAGTTTTCTATACAAATTGTCGGGAAATCAATATCTATAAGGTACTTACTTCCGATTGTCCTAGAAACTTTAATTTGATATGAAAGTGAAAGTTCAAATTAAAAAAAAAAAACAATATTTGTTTTATCATAGGATCTACAACCAAATTTCAAGTCAATTGAGGTAAAGGATTTAAAATCCAATGCTACTAACCATCATCATCATCATTAATGCTACATGTGACCTGAATACATTGTACATATTACTGGAATTGTTTAACGTGCCATTAGTTATATGACATGCACAGTAATTAAAACTTTAATATTTATTATAACACGAATACTTTAAACACCGTGTAATAGCTTCGAACATCACGCCAAATTTTCAATAAACCCCATAATTAGACAAAGAGACACGTACATGTATGTATGTTCTACGTAATGTGTGTTATGTTGTATTAGTACTTACGAGTAGGTACTAACAACAAAAAACAATTACGTAATGTTGTGTTATGTTGTATTAGTACTTACGAGTAGGTACTAACAACAAAAACAATTACGTAATGTTGTGTTATGTTCTATTAGTACTTACGAGTAGGTACTAACAACAAAAAACAATTACGTAATGTTGTGTTATGTTGTATTAGTACTTACGAGTAGGTACTAACAACAAAAAACAATTACGTAATGTGTGTTATGTTGTATTAGTACTTACGAGTAGGTACTAGTAACAAAAACATTTACGTAATGTTGTGTTATGTTGTATTAGTACTTACGAGTAGGTACTCACAACAAAAAACAATTACGTAATGTTGTGTTATGTTGTATTAGTACTTACGAGTAGGTACTAACAACAAAAAACAATTACGTAATGTGTGTTATGTTGTATTAGTACTTACGAGTAGGTACTAACAACAAAAAACAATTACGTAATGTGTGTTATGTTGTATTAGTACTGACGAGTAGGTACTCACAACAAAAAACCATTACGTAATGTGTGTTATGTTGTATTAGTACTTACGAGTAGGTACTAACAACAAAAACAATTACGTAATATTGTGTTATGTTGTATTAGTACTTACGAGTAGGTACTTACAACAAAAAACAATTACGTAATGTTGTGTTATGTTGTATTAGTACTTACGAGTAGGTACTAACAACAAAAAACAATTACGTAATGTGTGTTATGTTGTATTAGTACTTACGAGTAGGTACTAACAACAAAAAACAATTACGTAATGTGTGTTATGTTGTATTAGTACTTACGAGTAGGTACTAACAACAAAAAACAATTACGTAATGTGTGTTATGTTGTATTAGTACTTACGAGTAGGTACTAACAACAAAAAACAATTACGTAATGTGTGTTATGTTGTATTAGTACTTACGAGTAGGTACTAACAACAAAAACAATTACGTAATGTTGTGTTATGTTGTATTAGTACTTACGAGTAGGTACTAACAACAAAAACAATTACGTAATGTGAAAAACGCCTTCAATTCGGTAAATAGGGACGCCTTGCTCTCCGAAATTAAATCGAACATTCCCGAAATTTACAATTATCTCCTTCACTGCTATGCAGATCCAACGAAGTTGATGTACCGTTCAAACGAGTTGTCATCCGAAGTCGGCTGTCAGCAAGGTGATCCCCTGGGGCCTGCAATTTTCAGCTTGGCAATAAATCCAATAATTCAAAATTTGACATCAAAATTTAATGTATGGTATTTGGATGACGGGACCTTAGGAGGTGATGCAGACTCTGTACTATCCGACCTTTCTTTAATAATTGACAAATTCAAATCTATTGGTCTTGAACTTAATTTCAACAAATGTGAACTATATATTCCAAATTCCAACACAAATGTCGACAACCTGAAACTAAAATTCAACCAACTTGCACCAAACATTAAAATACTTGATAAGAATACGCTTTGCCTCCTAGGATCCCCCATTTTTGAAGACAGCTTTCCCGGATATATTCAAAATTGCAAATCTAAATTCGAAAATCTTTCTCATCGCCTTCTTGAAATTAGCCCACATTACGCATTGTCTGTCATTAAATTTTGCCTTTTCGTTCCTAAATTAACTTACGTGCTACGCTGCTCCCCTCTCTGGAAATATCAAAATCTCTTATCACAAATGGATAATCTGCTCAAAACTAATTTGGAAGCTATCTTTAATTGTCAACTTAGCGAGCAGTCGTGGACCCAAGGATCCCTCCCCATTCGGTACGGTGGTTTAGGGATCCGCAAAATTTCGGATGTCGCGTTACCAGCCTTTTTGTCGTCAGTCCATAGCTCGATCAGTCTCATAGGCAAAATCCTACGCACAAACTATGAGATCTCGGACTTGGAAGACGCCAAAAACGCTTGGTCAATTGCTTGCCCCAGTCAAAATTTTCCGGAAAATCCAAAATCGCAACGGAGCTGGGACGACACTATATCTAAATTGTCCCAAGAATCTCTACTCCGCGAATCCTGCACTGCTGGACGAGCCAGATTATTAGCTGCAGGCACGAGAGAAGCTGGTTACTGGCTCCACGCGCTCCCCTCACGAAACTTGGGCACCTTCCTAGAACCCAATACCCTGCGACTGTCGGTATGCCTACGCCTCGGGGTCCCGGTCTGCGCCCCACATCGGTGTCCCTGCGGAAACGACGTGGACCGGCTTGGGCATCACGGTCTTTCCTGCCAGAGAAGTGCGGGTCGTTTCTCAAGACATGCTGCCCTTAATGATATTATCCGTCGGTCTCTTGCTACGGTCAATGTGCCGGCTATTTTAGAGCCAACAGGCATTTCTAGCAATAACGGCAAGAGACCGGACGGAATGTCGCTGATTCCGTGGAGTATGGGACGTGTGCTAGTATGGGATGCAACTTGTGTTGACACTCTGGCCCCGTCTCATCTCCACCGAACATCAATAAGGGCAGCAGCAGCAGCAGAAATGGCGGAAACTGCCAAAGCAGGAAAATACAGTGGTCTCGGTGCTGAATATGATTTTGTACCTTTCGGCGTCGAGACCCTTGGTCCGTGGGGCCCTGGCGCTCTGAGTCTCTTCAAAGATCTATCAAAGAGACTCAGAGATACCACAGGAGACCGAAGAGCTGGCAGTTTCCTCGCTCAACGCATCAGTCTTGCGATCCAGCGGAGAAATGCTGCCAGCATCTTTGGTACCATGCCGCAGGGTCCATTTTTAGATTTAATATAATTTTAGTTTATTTAATTTTATTGTACATAATATACCTATTTTATAGTTGGACCTGTATTGTTCTGGAAATAAACTTGCAATTACGTAATGTTGTGTTATGTTGTATTAGTACTTACGAGTAGGTACTTACAACAAAAAACAATTACGTAGTGTTGTGTTATGTTGTATTAGTACTTACGAGTAGGTACTTACAACAAAAAACAATTACGTAATGTTGTGTTATGTTGTATTATTACTTACGAGTAGGTACTAACTACAAAAAACAATTACGTAATGTTTTGTTATGTTGTATTAGTACTTACGAGTAGGTACTAACAACAAAAAACAATTACGTAATGTGTGTTATGTTGTATTAGTACTTACGAGTAGGTACTAACAACAAAAAACAATTACGTAATGTGTGTTATGTTGTATTAGTACTTACGAGTAGGTACTAACAACAAAAAACAATTACGTAAACTTATACTATACCGCTGTTGGCGTTGGCGGTTAAAAATACCATTCAGGCTCTAAACACAATAAGTTCACAGCCTCATCATCATCATCAGCCTATCTTAGTACACTGCTGGACATAGGCCTCCCCAATAGCACGCCACTGAGCATGATCCTCGGCCACTGTCATCCAGTTCTTACCTACTAGCCACCTTGCGAAGATCATCGCTCCACCTAGTCTGAGGGCATCCCACTCCACGCTTGCCGATCCGCTGACAGTAACATTTAACCAGCTTTCTTTCAACACAAAGCGGCCTTACAAAGGTAAGGGAAAACAATTAGAGACTGACATCGAGATCGCTATTAAGTGCAGCACAAACGTATCGCCGTAATGGCGGTACTTCAAACAGACTCAAAGAAATCATTATTCCGCAAGCTTCCTCGTGCGACCACTTGGAAACATACGAAGGGGTGGCGGCGTGACGATGACTGCATGTCGATAAAATTTTCAAATGTTGACCGAAGCCTGGCAAGGGCCCTGACTGTAAATCAGCACCGGGCCTTGATGCCCAGCATATGCTGAGACCGGAAGCCATTGTCACACTATTTCCATAGGTATATTGATTTATATTGATCTTTATTATTTTCAACCGACTACATAAAAGGTATGCTTGGAGTTTCTTTGCGCGATAGAATCCGGAATACGGAAATTCGTCGAAGAACTAAAGTCACTGACATAGCTGGAAAAATATGCAAATTTAAGTGGCAATGGGCAGGCCACATCGCTCGAAGAACAGATAACCGTTGGGGGAGAAAAGTCCTCGAGTGGCGACCACGAACCGGAAGACGAAGCGTTGGCAGGCCTCCCACCAGGTGGACTGACGACATCGTGAGAGTAGCGGGAAACCGGTGGATGCAAGTGGCGAGTTGTCGTTCATTGTGGCGTTCTAAGGGGGAGGCCTTTGTCCAGCAGTGGACGTCTTCGGGCTGATGATGATGATGATGACATAAAAGGAGGAGGTTCTCAATTCGTCTGTATGTTTTTTTTGTGTTTACGCGATAATTCCGCCAATTGTGGGCCGAATTTCAATTTTTTTTTTGTTCTAAAGGACATACTTTCGAGAAAGTCCCGGAATTGACACGAAGTCAGGATCTGATGATGGGATCTTAGAGAAATCGAGGGCAACCCTCGAATTTTTAAAGCACACCTATAGCGATTTTGGCATTTTTAACACCAAGTCAAGTAGAAAATAAAGTATCATTTGGTGAACTGGACCTGATAAAGAAGACCGTAGGTACCGGTACTCTGATATAAAAAACTATTTGAGCTTAACGGAATCGTTGTAAGGTGCACTTTAGCTAAAAATCACTAAAAATTATGTTTTTTTTTAACAAGATATAGAACCGACTTCAAAAACCTTGAATATAATTTTCTACTAGTTTGAAGTCGGTGCCTTAGTACAAGCCAGCAGGAGTGATTGAAGCCCAGTACCTATGTAGGTGAGGTAGATGACTATATAGTTCCATTCCTGCTGGCTCGTGCTGAGGCACCGACTTCAAAGTAGTAGAAAAATTTTTTCAAGGTTTTTGAAATCGCGATTTTTATTAAAAAATGTTTTTTGTTTTTCATTTAGTCAAATTTTTCTTACCTAAGTATATCTTTTGTTTCATTTTTTACCTTAAGGATTGTGTACGGTGGCAATAAATATTTTTTCTGTTTTCACGCTCATTCAGAATACTGTTGCTGCCGCGCAGACGACGCATCAGTGATCCTCTTGTGCATTATTGCTCTGAAGAAGCAGAAATTTTTTAAGAACTCGCTGTTTTAAAGAGTACCTAATTTAATAACCAAATTATACATTTTCACACATAAAACTAAATAACTTGACACTAATAAATAACCTAATAAATACAAATAATCAAATAATACAAGTATCGACAAACATCGCCCATCCTTACAGACAGGTACGCTTCGGCGCGGGGTAACGAAGCTAATCTGTACTCAAGTGTCGACAATTTGAGGCGTAACAAGAGAAAATAAGCGGGACTCAGCCCTGTATTCTTTAATACAATGCACACGTTTTACAACACTCTACGTAATGATCTGAGTCCGTCATTAAAAATATGTTAATTCGACAGAGGGGCGGTCGGCGTGAAAAACGAGCGATGGCCAGCGGCTATCTTACGCACTCGCAATAACAATCACACGTCATCTCATCATCTCTATATACCTTTGTTTTCTGTGCTACTTACTATGTGATGGTGTTCAATAAAGAAGTCATTGTGTTGTGTTGTATTTAATCTCCAGCCTATATCTTCCATGCTGGGCAGACATGCTCTTAGAATTTAGAGAGATTGGGGTCATTGTTCCCACACTGGCCCAGTGTGGATCGGTAACTTCACATACACCATCCCGTTAAGTATATTTTTAGAGCCGTCTTACACTCTTTGACAGCTGGCAGCTTCTTAGAATGCTGGTGATTGCGTTTGCGACTGTACGCGTGAAAATCAGCCTAATTAACTTGTTAGTGTCTTATTTAGGAGAAGATTCGGTCTGTGCAACATAATGTTAATGTGGAAGTCTTGAAGGATGGGTTTATGCAAAAAGGAGGGAAAGAAACAAAGAACTGTCCTGCACATATACTTACAACAGAAGTAGCTGTTTTGATAAAATTTTGAAACATTCTTTCAGATATTCATATTTACGTTTTTTTACACAGCAAAAAAAAATATGATACCTATGTCTCTAAACGACTAACTCTCAATATCAACCCCGCGTAAAAGTAAAAAAATCACAAACATGTACATGACTTTTACAATGAAATAAATAAATATAAATAAATAAAAAAAACAAAGAGAAAGAAAGCGTAGGTACTTTTTTCTTTAATAACAACGAAAATTAATATCGAAGCGGGCGTACATCGCACATTTCCAGAAAAATACTTCCCTCCTATAAATTAAACGGCCGTATGAAGTTTTTTTGGGTGTTTTATGGCAGCGAGTTAACTTTGCGTCTTTATTTCGCGAAATTAAACACCATAAATTACTTGTGAACGAATGGTTGCTTAATATAGCTCATACGTTTTTGTATTACTCGTAATACGAAAAACTCTAAGCGAAAAACTGAACAAACTGGTAAACAAATGAAAATCGAACAGCCACGAAATTAGAGACACCACCATGTTCAAATACTTTCTAACAAAAATGATGTGCTAAACTGTTTGTTTGTTGCTGTATCATTTCTTCCGGTAATTTCAAAACAATTATTCTTTGTAAGGTATTCGAAAACATCGTCGCTTTTCACAACTCCGTAAGCAATTGATACTTAGTTTTCGATCAATGAAGTTTTTGAGCAAAATTTGCGCCCAGTCGTTGCGCGTCAGTGTACTAAAGATGATTTAGAAAAACAAACAGAAATGTGAGTGAAAAAAATGTACACGTACCAAATTAAAGAAGTGACTTTTGTGAACAATCGCCGGAAAGTGGTTTTAAAATACGTCATAGCTGCTACTTTAGTTTGCTGTTTATTCATCACATCGTTAATACCAAATTTAATAATTACTTGCAATGGTAAAATACGTCAAAAACAACCCACAAAGTTTTCTACAGACTTAAAGTATATATTATTTTGGACCTTAAAGGAAAAAAAGAATCAGATCAAAGCAGGACAGATGACTTTCGTGAAACAAAAGTGCCCTGTCCTTAATTGCTACGTCTCATACAACAAAACGTTCCTAGGCAAAGATATGACCAATTTTGATGCCGTGGTCTTCGGAATAAAAGAAATAACTAAGCTTAATACACGCCAGTTTAATTTGACTAGATCACCTCATCAGCTTTACATATTGCATTCATTAGAACCTGCAAGTAAAGTTCCTTTATGCAATCCGAAGTTAGATGACTTTTTCAATTTGACATGGACATATAAACTAAACTCTGATATACCGCACCCATTCTTCAATATTCACAATAAGGACAGGACAATTATCGGACCTAGGCTGAACACAAAATGGTCCGTAAACTTAAGCCACGATTCCCGGAACAAAGATATAATAATGAAGAAAACGAAAGCTATTGCATGGATAGTAAATCAATGTAAATCAAAGAAGAAAAACAAGAAGTTCATAAAAGAATTTGAAGCGGAGCTAGCTCTGTACAACTACACTCTAGACATTTATGGTTCGTGCGGACAAAGAAGCTGTATTGGGCCAACAAGATTTAAATGCTACAAAATGATAGAGAAGCATTACTTCTTTAGTTTGGTTACAGAAGATACTTCCTCAGAAGACTGGGTGACGGAGAAGGTCATTAATACTTTAAACCATGTCACTATACCAGTCGTTATTGGCGGAGCTAATTATTCGAGGTAAATTCCGAACTTTGCTCGTTTAAATTTCCAATAGTCGACCAAGTCTTAAACTAGCGGTCATTTTGAGTCCATTGGTTTCAACTTCAATGTACAGTCGCTAAATGAGAAGGATCAAGTAATTATGAAAGTTTTTGCAAAACTTACAATTTTATTCGCGTTTTACCTAGTTTTAATATATTTTTTAAACAGTCCGTGTTACTAAATCTAAAAAAGATGCTGTTGCGTGCATCAAATCAGTTGAATTTAGATTCATTATAGAATTTTATACAACTAATTTCAACGAAATTAAAATGCCTGACAAGGAAAATCAATTCAAAAACTGACTGTAAAAAATTCCAAGGTTCTTACTTACGATACAACTGGACTGACGCGACTAGGCATTTTCTGAATGAATTATGATTATTACGACGTTATTTCAACGTGATACCATTTTTTTGTATTTTTGATAGTTCAATTTGATTTCCACTTTTATATTTGGTTTGTTTCAGTTTTCTGCCTCCTGGATCCTATATTGATGCCAAAACTTTTACAACGAAAGAATTAGTGGGACTTATAAACTATTTAATGAAGGATCCTGACGTGTACTCCCTTTTCTTTGACTGGAAGGACCATTACTACTTCACCCCACGATCTAGGTCTTATCTTTGCGACCTTTGTTATAAATTGAATAGAAATAACACAAATAAGTCATACAAAGATATGAGGAGGTGGTGGAATCCGGATTTTAAGAGACGCTGCGAGACTCAAAGGATAAGAGAATTGTTTTATGATTCTAGCCCTGATGATGGAAATAATGACTGAATAGCATATTTTTTAATTGTGTTTGGTTATATTTTTCCACTGTGTTAACTTTAGGACTATACAATGGACCTAAATCAACTTTTCTCAATCTCATTTCAAAAATTTCAACGGTAATTTAGTGTACGTAAGTTTAGGAAATGAAATAAAGCCACGTTTAATGTCAATTACTTTATTTTGAACATGAAACTACCGTGAGATTCACTCATATTAAATATAATGACCCGGATAACTCACGTCTTAAATCGAACTAAACTCGATTTAAGACGTGAGTTATCCGGGTCATTATATTTAATATCAATTACTTTATTTTAGTATCTTTGGCATTTTCATGTTAAATGTTTTAAACTCTTCTGTATCTTTATCAATGAGATAACATCAAGAATATTTTTATGTTTTCCAGAAAATAACAGAAGAAAATCGATAGCATTGATAAATGAAATACCTCCATACCCGAAAATCTCTGCCCCAACCTGTCTATTTCATTCGCAGCCGTATCAATCATTTGCATTATTAAAGTCACCTTTGTATATTTTTTCTTCTGCATTAGAACGATACTGCTCCATCTGTGACAGACGTCTCTCGAGACAGATTTATTATTGAATACTTTTTATCCCTACCGTACAACGTAAGAGAAGAGACTACCAGAAGAGACAACTCTTGACCTAGCAACCAGTTTTTCAATGAACATAATAAAGACTTATTAATTTGATCCTTATTGCATACTCTTTGGAGAATCATTTTATTTTTACCCGTCTGCGGAAAAGTTCAGAGAAGGGTGATGTGTTTGACCTGTATGTATGTATGTCTGTCCATGTCTGCTCAATGGCTCAACCGTCTTTGATAAATATATGTCATTACATTCGTTTTGATAACGTAAGTGACACTGCGTAAAAATTCTTAAAAAACCAAAATGACGGTTTTGCGCTGTAATATAAGGGTTGAATTTTTGTTCCCTTAAATTCTCGAGTGAGGTATCAGAATAAGGGTTTTGAAAGTCACATTTAGAAATAAATAATATCTGTATGATTTAAAGCTGTTTGGAGTGACAAATCATAGAAAATACAACTTACACTAACTGTAACTGGGAACTTACTGTATATGGTGGTAGTTTAATTACAATGAATCTAGTCTTAAATTATTTACAGGATCTTTTTTAATAATCGGTTTTTTTTTTCAATATAGTGGTGGTTTTTGTGAGAATTGGTCCACTTATGCCAAATGGTACTCTTTACTTGTACTTTTAAAAGACTAGCCTGTTGACCGCGACTCCGTCTGCATAGAATTCGTTTATCGCTACACCGCGGGAACTATGCAATTATCCGGGATAAAAACTATCCTATGTCCTTCCCCAGAACTCAAACTCTTTGTATACTTACCGAATTTGATCTAAATCAATTCAGTGGCTTAGACGTGATGAGGTAACAAACAAATAGACTTACAAACTTCCGTATTTATAATATAAGTAAAAAGTGGGATACCGCAAAGTCAAAACATGCGATTTACGTTTCTATCGTTTTTATTCTTTGCACATACCCTGACAATGCGACGATTGTCCATCCATCTTCCTTCGTTTTCCCTTTGGAATGCCGGATTTTTTGCCTGTTGTTTATTCAATTTGTGTTAGGAAAGTTGACTGGGAAAGGGAGCGCTCAATGAAGTTTTTTGAGGAATCATTCTAAAGACAAATGTTTATTTATTGTTGCAACGAAGTTTAAACAAAACCCATATTAAAATTTAAGAGGTAATATTTCATGGAACTTTAAGACGTGGTATTCGATTGTTGCCAATTTTCCCATCAATATAGCAAGAATGATATGATAGGTAGGTATAACATGGCATTAACCAGGTCGTCCATCCCTCTTGTTTGACGTCCTACGCTGCGCTCACTTATTCGCGATCTCCATTCGAGAGCTTTCCGGCCCCAACAGCCATATATTGCATACTTATACTGTACTGTATGTTGCAAAATGCCTCGTTGAGTTTCTTGCCGGATTCTTCTCAACAGAGGTTTTTCCGAACCGGTGGTGGTAGTTTTTTTTGATATTCATAAGTGCTTGTTATAGCCTAAATTGAATAAAGCTATTTTGACTTTGACTTTGACTTTGAATGTTCTATATTGTTTTGCATACAATATACAGCTAGTGTTCGCTCTGAAAGGCGAGGTAGAGCGGTCATCTGAAAAAGGTCATCTGAATAAAGCTATTTTGACTTTGACTTTGACTTTGGATGTTGTATATTGTTGCATACAATATACAGCTAGAGTTCGCTCTGAAAGGCGAGGAAGAGCGGTCATCTGAAAACACTACAAAAAGTATAAAAACGGCACGATATTAAAATTTGTAGATAACATACTGGGTTTATATTATTTCTTTAAATAGAATTATTTTCGCCGAATATAACTTATCCCTGCATTGATTCCCCAATTTCCCATCGATCACAGTCCGAATTAACTTTCTAACATCGAAATCGCGTGATTGCTCCTCTGGGAGTCGATCTGTTATTTAACACAATTAGATTCAATATTAATATTCCCTATACCGGTATGACAAAATATATTCAAAATATTTGAGCCAGTGAATGAGTAAGCTCCACGGAATAGAAAAAACAAGTGGAAATGTCATAGTTCCCTGTTTGTACACTTGCATTAGGTAATATATCTGCCACAGAAGAGCGTGCAAAAATATCTGACACGGCTTACCGGCCCTAGAAATATTATCGTATTAGATATTTTTCACTTCTCATGCTCTTCAAATGTTACTTTAACCTTTGCATTATCGGGACTAAAGCTCCTTATTAATCGCTAGGGATGTTTTTTTATTGACTCTGGAAATCTCTAAATAGCCAATCACGTCGTTTGTGACAAGAGGATTATCACCATTTTCATTGAGTGTAATAGTCAATTTTAGGGCGTGAAAATAACCTCAAAATGACAACTGTGCAAAAATAGTACATTGTGTCTTAAGGGCGGTAAATAAGGAATTACGAACGAGAGTCTAATAGAAGCCCGGAGTCGAAGACTGAGAGCTTTAATGAGTCGATGTTCGTAATTCTAGTACCGCCCGTGCGACATACAATGTTTTTCATCACATTTGCGAGTAAAATTTTATATTTCTAAAAGAAAAAATATAATTCTTCCAAATATTGGCGATACCTTAGGCTGCGCCGGAGGGTGCGTGTGCATGTGGGCCTACAGCAGCGCGCGCAGCACCATCAGTACGGGCACGGACTCATTTACCGACCTTGGGCTTCATGACAAGAAAATTTGTACGCGCAATGACTCATTTACCGATCACGGGTTTCATGACAAGCACATTAAGGTCGAGGGTTTTATTTGGGGAGTTGCAACCAAGGTAGCCTGCATGTTACGACACTGTTTATGAGCAAGTGTGATGAAAAATGTATTTAATAATAAATTTATTTCGCGAAACACGATTAATGATAAAGAAAATGAATATAATGTAGAGGAAGCGAGAGTTGTATGCCAGAATCGTAGCAAGTGGAAGGATGTAGTCTCTGCCTACCCCGTTGGGAAAGAGGCGTGATTTTATGTATGTATTGTATGTAAAATGAATATATTTAATTATATTAAGGATGAAATAAGATTGGTTTTTGGAGTATTTTTTGTATTTTTTATTTCAACTCTGTCTCTTAAAGTTAAATGTCGGCCTATACATTTACCACAGGACATTCTGTTCAGATTATAGGATGATATTGGACGCCCATCGGTCTGCGGCATTATACTAGGTTCCACAAAGACATGGGCGTCAATGGCACTAAATGGGTTAAGAATTCCGTTTTTGCTGACTGCGTTATAACCTTCTCTTTCGGTCAACCGTTTTGCTAACCCTATAAAAAAATTGTTATAAAAGTTACACGTCAACATTGTTTACTTTCTCTCTGAAGCTAAAAAAAAAGCTACATCTTTATTCATAGCACAGTCTAGCTCCTGACTGGGCATATTCGCCCTCTCATCGTTGAGCCTCCTCGCATATTCAATAGGGAGTTGATTACGGTCGCTGAAACTGTTGTCACTTAGATGCAGGTACTTATTACCATCAGAATAGTACGTTACGATCCTAGGGACGTAAAGTTAATTAATGGTGTTGCCTAGATCAATCTGTAGATATATTTAAGTCATTAAACGCCTTTCGTAAACAATAGTTGAACTGGTGTTAAAATTTAATTAGTTCATCAGTGAATTTAATGTAAAACGTCTTTACGAAATACGAAAAAAAAATATTAAAAAATACAGTGTTCAAGCTCAGTTAATGCAGGATGCATTATAATAATGCATTAACTGATTTGTCGAAATTAGTCTCATAAAAAAGGGCGTTCATACTTTGGTGAAATTACGATCTCAATGCAAAGAATCGGTAATTTAAATCAGATTAATTTCAACAAATACTACCGTCAAAATTTTACCCTGTATACAGTAATAGAACGGGAAAACTTTAGAAATTTTTTTTTCTTTTTATTCCTTCGTGCTTTAAAAAAATTGTGTACAGCGTATTCGCTTGGGATTTATTTTACCAAAATAACATCTCTAATTAGGTACCGTGCGGTATAATTACATACATCAATCGGTATTCCCATAAAGATATTGAAGCCTAAACACCGAGACATGATGTATCAAAAATTGTATAAAACAAAAGTATGGTATTCAGAATAGACACATAATAAGTAGCGTCGGCACAACTCGAGAGGCCTGGTTAGCACGATGGCTCGCATATTCATCAGCTCTTTGAACCTACTTTCCTGCAGTATGCTAATCCTGCCATGCTTGCCTTTTGTACACGTCTCGGATTTAGTATAACACTAGGTACAAAGATTACGATGTAGTATACGCTAGTTATGTATGATGGCTACTTGACAGGCGAAATATATCGCTAGATGGCGTTAGTATCGTGAGATCTGTTTGACGTTACGGTCTTGCTTGCAATGAGAGCGGGTGACACTCTTTCCCTGTCTGGATAATACCGACCCTGCTGTTCGTGTACACCGCCCATAGAAATTGACGTGAGCTTCTATGGGCGTATACGTATACACGAAAAACAGGGTCGGTATTTCCATATCCGTGTACCGTTTTCGCGCTCACCAGTTGGCGCCACTGCCACTGTAGACAAAGGTCCTGCCTGTAGTATATTGGTTAGTTTGTTATTACGGGCGTGAAAACAAAATTTACATTTAAATCATATGTAATACCTTAAAACCGTACCATAAAAATATCGAGCATGCTACAGTGTTCTGTAGTCCCGTTTTGTTCGGAATAACAGGAGCCCAAAGGTTTCCGAAAGACAACTGTCTCAAAACACAGACATTAATTGCCCCCTAACGCATATGCCTATTTGCCATAATTAATTTCAGATATTGCAAAATATTCACAAAAAAAAATCTAATTATAAAAAAAACCCGCGTAGCTCACCCAAAAACAGTGACATTTGACATTTCGGAGACCTCTCGCTACACTAGCGCCTCTAGCGGCGAATTCATACGCGATAGCAACGTCAAACGGACCTTACGATACTAACGCCATCTAGCGACAATTCGGCTGTCAATTAGCCCTCACTGCTTACAACTTTGTTGTGTCCTGTGGTAACTATACCCTCCTAACACCCAGAGTCCTTTATAAAGGACTTATTGTCATTTGAAATTAAACTCTATCATAAATGACATAAAGTTCGATGTTCATAACTCAAAAATTTGACTTGGGCGTTAGAAGGATACTGTCAATTTATTATGTTATCGCATACATTCTATATGAAAAAAAGCAAATTGACACTGGACATGTTTTTAAAAATTGCAGAACAAACCTTACATTTAAAACCCCATGGTTAAAGACATATTTATATGCAATAGATACATTCAACTCTGTCGACGATGTCAAAGTTAAAAAAGACGATGTCAGTTTTATTTAGCAGTTGCTCGATAAGGCATACTCGGATGAAGGAAGGGTTCTATTGTTACTAATAGTAAATGTCAAGACTCTTTTCTCCGCAATCGTAACAAAAGAATGTCATGAAAGTGTCAAAAGGTCACATTGGTGAGGTCTTGTACAAATAAGGTATTACCTGGGGCAAGGCTCTGTTTTCACCAGAGATGTGCTAGGATGCGTTGCGATGAATGTGTTTGTCCTTAACTTTACCTATCCTTGCTCCGCTCAACTGTTTCCACTAGAGATGTGCTGTCCGATGTTAGGTAAGTAAATGAAGCCTTTCTATTGTTTCATGAAAAACATATCCCCTCGCAAACTGATGTGCCAAAGGAAAATTTCGGTAACTTCTCACAATTTTGTATGGGGATTGAAACTTTCTGTTTCTAATTTAAATTTCCTATATTTTTTGGAAACATTCTACAACTTGCACATCTGTACTCGCAGCACATCCTCACACATTTTTGGCGGAAACGTAGCCAAAAACATGATAACACGCGTTTTTCAAGAGATGCTGTGATAACCTTGATCGGAGCAGCGGACAAAGGCTAGTTACTTAAAGTCCGTCAGTAAGATTATTAGAAAAGAACACATCAATTAAGCAGAAAATGATGAAGAGATAGCCAGTTAAAGTTCCGCGTGTCACCACACCGTGCGACACTTTTTAGCACGGCGTGACAATACCACCAACACATAGTAGGTATGCAGTGGTTTACTAATATTTCGGCGAATAACGTTTGGCAACCTGTTTCATTACGCAACTTTTAATTTCCTAACTGTTTGGTATTTAGGAAACGGTAAATATCTCAGGATTTTTATAAAGCTAACCTAACCGCGTGGACGGATGACCTGGTTAAAGCCGCGGGTACATAGTGGATGCAAGCCACTGCCAACCGAAGCAACTGGGAGGTATATGGGGGAGGCCTATGTCCAACAGTGGACGTCCTACGGCTGAGATGATGATGATAATTTTCTCTACACATGATGACATGCTGTAGTGTGTGTATAATCTTTATAGTATTTAGTAGGTATCGATCAATCATAGTCACAGTACTAGGTCGGTGTCCTCAGGTAAATATGAAGTGCTCCAAGCTGCCGAGTGACCAACTATTTCGGCGACAGAATATAAAAGACTACCTTGAACATGAAACTACCGTGAGATTCACTCATATTAAATATAATGACCCGGATAACTCACGTCTTAAATCGAGTTTAGCTCGACATGTTTCGGGCTAATCCGTAGCCCTTCGTCTTCGGAGCAACGCGACTCAGCGGCTGCTGCAACACGCGCACTGCGCGCCGCTGCTCTGCTCGCGCGACTACCCGACGAAACTGACACCGGCACACAACTACCCGCGTTTTCATCATCATTACAACTGTCAAATGTAGGGTAGCACACAACACTAACAACATCGCTGTGTAAAGGTACGTTCACACACACCGATGACGCAGCACGAGTATTTTAACACCGTTTTCCAACTCGGAGGTACCGTCCAACCACTATCCCGGTTGAAATTCGGCCGACGACTAATCTCGATGGCTTCACGCACTTTCCGCGGAATGAAAAAACGAAGGGCTACGGATTAGCCCGAAACATGTCGAGCTAAACTCGATTTAAGACGTGAGTTATCCGGGCCATTATATTTAATAAAAGACTACCTTATTTATTTAACAGCTTACCTGATAACATCCGCCTAGAAACTGACAAAACTAGAATCAAAAAGATCCTTAAAAAATATTTGTTAGAAACTCTTCCATAACACAGGAACATAACTGTAACAATGTAATCGTTCTAAATAACATAATGTACTTATTTATTACTTATGTTCTTATAGAAACTGTATCCTGTAGATCCTGTGAAAATAGTTTTGCAGGGCTATGTACAAAAACTCTGAGAAAGAATGCCAAATAAATTTATTTTTCATTTCATTTCAATCATTCACTTTAACTCTCGTGGCACTACTTATATCAAACAACAGTTAAACATACATTTACCGATAAATACATTTAATTAGGTATGTAATATACATTCAATATTCAAGCACAAACATTCGTGTTCGAACCCGGGACCTCAAGCTTTGTACCTAATCAGTTTCTAATAGGCTATAATCTACATTCCCTGTGACATTGCTCCCACACATTGCATCCAGCTGTCCATTGTACCACCAACTTCTAAAAGTATCATAGGTCCTATAATCGTTCACCCATCTTTGATCATTCAGGTGTTCACAAAGTTCACAAATTCCTTCAAGGTCACGTCTCCTATGGAATGTATACATGTCTATCCATCGGAAATACCCCGTATATACTTTAGGGTTTTCTAAGGTATAGAATATGATGGCGGCGATTTTCTCCGGATTCACACGGTGGGCGTTGATGTATGAACCTGGCGGTAGAAATCTGTAAATAGAAAAAGTTTTTTATGGTGAATTGTACTAATTTACGTTGCTCCTACATACTACCTTCTAAGTCTATGGGGGAGGCCTATGTCCAGCAGTGGATGTCCTACGGCTGAGATGATGATGATGATGATGACGTTACTCCTCCGCTAAAACTGCAACATAGCTACGTCTATGCGACACGTGTGTTATAAAAAAAAAATATTGGTATCCGAAAATTTTACAAGAGATAAGGTTGTTCTTTGTTGTTGTTGTATAACATCCAGAATCCACCCTCCTCTTTTTGTACATCAAATAATACATGTCACACTGGCCCATATGTACAGTCACCAGCACATATAGTACAGTTCAATAGAATCTGTCAATTTTCTACATATTTAAGACACCCTATCGTGGGCACACTTGATTATATATGTCCCTGTTGTTGCAATTAGCATCTAAAAGGAATCAAAAAAGAATAATAGTCACATCACAAAGCCTTAGGCAGCCCGGTGTTTATATTAGTAGGCTTGAAGTGTCTACAGGATTGTCAGATTCTATTGAATTGGAGTTTACACTGATACTGATCTGACACCACAAAGCGTGCATAGATATCCAATACCATTCTACTTATTTCTAGGGCGGGTATGGCGGGTAAGATGTGTCAGATATTTTTGCATGGCCGGTTTTGACAGATACTAATGCAGGTTGTGTTCAGAATTTTGTATAACCAACATCTGAGCAAACATCAGTATCCAAAGACAACAAATGCCATACCATTTTACACATTTAAAAGAACCCAAAACTACCCATATTATTTTTCTGAACTTTATCCTCCAACCACCCTATTATTTATATTTATTTCAACCGACTACGACTATGCGGAGAAAGTTAAGATGGTTTTAGCGGTAAATCGAGGTAAATTATTACAGTTCATTGATACGGACTACCCGCAAAGTAACTAGCTAGCTTTAAGTAAGCTTTTTGCTTACCTACTGTACTATTCACTGACTGTGCCAAATTTCAACTCAATCCGTCTACTCTGAGTGGTCAAAAAAGGGTTTGCAAATTTAGAAAACAACTGACAGCCTAGCCTACACACAAATATTACAAGTTAAGTAAATAAAAGGCTATTAAAATAAATACGTTATAAGGTATGCTAACATCATTGCAGCACAGCGTTCGCGGTTATTTTTTGTAAGAAGATAGATCTGGAGAGTAAAATAACAAATATACGTAGTGTTTGTTATTCCTGAATTTTACAATAATCTTGCAGTGGTATGTTGCACAGTTCTTACAGAAAAAAGTATGTTCGTATGTAGTTAGTACGTACAAAAATAAGAAAACAAAATATCACGCTTGTATTCCCAAATGGGGTAGGCAGAGCACACGATACGTTGCCGCTTCGGAGCCACTTTTAGCAATTTTAGGTTTTAAGTTTGACAAAAACGGTACAATAGTGACAGGTTGCCTGCCGCCTACGGTATGCCAGTCATCTCTACCAGTCAATTTATCCTACTAATATTATAAATGCGAAAGTTTGTGAGTGAGTGAGTGAGTGAGTATGTTTGTTACTCCTTCACGCTGAAACGGCTGGATGGATTTGGATGAAAATTGGTATGTAGATAGTTGGATGTCTGGAATAAAACATATGCTACTTTTTATCCCGATATTCCCACGGGATAGGAATAAAATCTCGAAATAACAACCGCTGAGCTTAGAGTAATTAAATTTGGGATTGTTGTTTTTAATGCATTGCTTGCTTGATCTTTTGTTTGCATGCTTGCTTGCATTATGGCTTGCATGCATGCTTGCATGCTTGCTTGCATGCTTGCTTGCATGTTTGCTTGCATGCTTGCTTGCTTAATTGCTTGCTTCTTTGAACCTGTTTTGGGTAAAAGCTAGTAATAAATATAACTTTGAAAAAAAAGTACTTACTTATGAAGTTTAGCTCCACTTTTGATTATTGGCACTAAACCATTCAAATACGCTGACAATACTTTGTCCGTCAAGTAATCTTCAGCGAACGTTTTTTCTTGAATTAAAAGAAAATAATAACTATTGTGAATAATTAAATTGGTAATACTATCACATCCTTCAGTATCGTTACATCCTTTACCGCATTTAATTACATCTAATTCTAAATCATATTTCTCTAAAGCAGCGCGCATCTTCTTCAAGTAAATTTTTCCGCCCTTATCATTACAATTCCTGACAATAGTAGCAACAGCAGTTTTAATTTTATTCTTCCGAAAATATTTATTATAACTATCTTCTGAGAAAGTATTTGTATTTCCAGCCCATTTTACTTTATGTCTTGGAGCAACTACTTTACCGTTAATATCCTTGACTGTGAAAAATGGGCTTAAAATGTCAGAATAAAGTTTATAAGTCCAAGTCCAATTGAAGTAGTTTTCAAAGTCTTTTCTACAAATAGTGGTATGGTCTGAAGGTTCCATGCTATAAAATATATATTTCTGATGTACAGCTCTCAATTCAGGTAGTTTCAAATAATTTAAGTCTGTTACGTTGATTACGACTGCATCAAAACCCCTTATATCTTCCTTAAGATGTTCCTTATCCGTTAAATAACAATTTGTACGGGGGCACATGTAGTTATAAAATTCACGGCGTCCTTCCATGAAATTTTGCGATTTATGACTTTCGTTAGTCGTATAAATTAAGATGTATTTTAAATCCTCTGTTGATGTTTCTTCTGTTATATTCGGATTCAAAAGCTCTTTACTATCTTTCTTCACTTTTGAGAATATGTACGCTGTATGAAATGTGTAGAAAGCTAGAACGATGTATATTACTACTCCGAAAAAGCTGAGGAGGAAGAATAACTTTGCGTCAGTGGTTTTTGAGGACATTGTGCTTGGCGTGCGATACCACGAAAACTGTGGGCTGCTCTAGAAAGATCGTACATCACAGTCGGTCACAGTCTCATGTTTTGTAAACAAAAAGAGACAAAAGAAGTACGCAAGATTAAGGTATTTTGTGGAAGTCGATTTCTGAATATCGATGGTAGAGATTGTCAACATCAATAACACAGAGGACAATGGAATGGAATTAATTGAAACATGCGATCTTTACAAGAGAAAAGTAACAAAAAACTTTTTTTTAAACCATCTAGCATTACGTTATGGTATGGCATTATGTCAGCCAGATAGGTGACACACCGGCCTTGGGCACACACATACACGAATATTATATGTATACACCTACGATTTTGACGACCAGATGGCCTAGTGGTTAAAGAACCTGACTACGAAGCTTGAAGTCCCGGGTTCGATTCCCGTGTCGGGGCAGATATTTGTATGAAAAATACGAATGTTTGTTCTCGGGTCTTGGGTGATTAATATTTATTTAAGTATGTATCTATCTATATAATTACATTTATCCGTTGCTTAGTACCCATAACACAAGCTTTGCTAAGCTTACTTTGGGACTAGGTCAATTGGTGTGAATTGTCCCGTGATATTATTTATTATACACTTACACGAACTATTTCGCGCCACTTTTAAGCTCCCAATCGAGACCCCTTTTTGTTGGCATGGTAAAACATTCTGTTACAGTTTCCAGGTTATCTAGTATAAGTACAGGGTGTCTAAAAAAATCGAATAGTCATCAAATTCTACAGCCCATTTATAAAAAAATGTGACCACGAAGATTGAAGCGGTTGAACTGCTCGAATAACAAATTCCGCGTTGTTGCTATGAAAAGGGCAATATTAAAAGTGAAGTCTGAGTCAAACTCGGAAAAAAGGATTCATCTTTTAGCACACAACACAACAGTGTCATTAATTAGTGTTGTGCAGTGAAGAACTGTTGCGGTAGTAGTTATTAGTGTATATCTTAAAATTAATTTAGTCCTATAAGAACTACTGTATGTCAGTCACAGTACACGACCTTAATGTTAAGTGCATAAAGTCGTGTGTACATATTTTTGTAACTTTGGCCGTGTCGATATCTTAGCACTTGGCTGGACCTATTACTTTTGTTTTTCAAATAAAACAATATACAAGTTGTTAATTAATTAACTGAAAATCAGAAAGTAGTGTGCTCAGAATCGAGAGTAGAATCGATTACACTGTGTTTTAAATTATGTTGTTTGTGTTCTTAAATTTCTTTTTTATTGTGCCCGGTCCAAAAGTTACGACTGCAACAGGCGCCAATCAAATCGTCCCATGCGACGAAAAAGGTTGTATGATAATAAATGACTAAATTGATTTTATTGTTTTGTTTTATTAAGCTATTCTCCAGCTTCATTTCTGTATATCAATTATTTCTCAAATCCAAGTACTTTTTGAGATTTCAACCCCTAAAAAAGTTCCATGTGATATGAGCTCGACGTAGAAAGTTATACATCTCGATAGAACTTTACACGCCGGTCGCCTCGCCCCGCGGAGGGGCGCGTGCGGGGTTCTATCGTCAGTCGTCACCGGTCTTCGCGGGAGATGACACGCTTTATTACTTTATGTTATTTTGGCACGTTTTCTTTGGTGTGGGTTTCTTTATAATTTTATGTTAATTTTGTGGGGCTTGAATTTAACTCCTAATAAAACGAATCGTCGCTCGAGACGACTTATAAACTTGGCACTAGACCAACGAATCAACGAAGTACAAGTGAAATTAATGATTTAATTACAAGTAGTCCAACAGAGGATAGTCATCATGGTTCAGAAAGACGTAATTAGCTATTTCTTCTATTTAAAAAATAATAGTGAGTGTGTTTTTATGTTTTTACGGTTTAAGTGCTTCTGCCGTTAGATTCCGGAGTAAAAGGTAGCATATTACCTCTTAGAACTTTATTTATAGTAAATCAATATAAACCGGAAAAAAAATATTCGTAACGTATTATGATCTTAGCAATAAAAGTTTTATATAGATTTCATGATCATAAAAAGTTTTAATAAGCACGATGTATATAGTTATGTACCATTAATCGATGGAAACTAGATAGAATTTCAGAGTTGTAAGAGCACTTGTAACCATTTACGCCGGAACAGACACGCGTTGTCGAGTTCACTTGTGCATATGTCACCTTCTTCTACGGAACTCATTTAAGTTAACACCGTTTACGTCTCAAATTTTATTTTCTATTTATTTTTATGGAATAAAATATCATACATACATACATATACGTGACGCTTTATTCCCTGTATGGTAGGAAAAGACAATAGAGCGCCATACGCTTCTATTCTGACATAGTTCTCTCGCTTCATCCACATTCATCACTCCTCATACATGCTCGACGCTTTCGGGTACTTCTAACCTATATAGCCTCTCTTCAATATGCCGCCGATCTGGTCGGTGTACGTTTTACGAGGATAATATAATAAACTAATGCCCCAGTCATATCTTCTGCAAATGTAGAAACATCACACAGTACGGAATCATGTTTGTATGTATGTAAACTCTTTATTGCACATAAAAATAAAAATACAAATACACAGAGGGGAGAAAAAAGGCGAGCTATTGATCTAGAGCGTGATGCGATGTAAAATCTAGGTAAAGAAAGTAGTGTCACCGTTCAACCCGTCACTTTCTGTAGGCACATCGCCAATATTGGAACCATCGCCTACAAAGGAACTGACGCCTATAAATGAAATTTCTGATAACGAAACGGTTACTCTAACTCTAATTATGTCGCAAGTATCGTCTCGAACGCAGGCTCGATGACTTCCAGCCACCTGAATAAGCCGGGTTCCAAAAAGGCTTATAGTACCGTAGACCGCATACATACGCTGCGGCAAGTCATACAGAATACCGAAGAGTATAACTTGCCACTATGTCTAGCGTTTGTGGATTACGAGAAAGCCTTTAATTCGGTCGAAACGTGAGCGGTGCTTGAGTTTCTCCAGCGATACCGTTGACTATTGGTATATCGAAGTGTTAAAGTGTTTGTATAACAACGCCACTATGTCGGTCCGAGTACACGAATAGAATTTGAATGCAATTCCTTTGAAAACAGGCGTAAGATACGTAGATGTCATATCTCTGAAACTGTTTACTGCCGCTTTCGAAGACGCCTTCAAGCTTCTGGAATGGAAAGGACTAGGCATCTCATCGGCGAATACATCACTCATCTTCGGTTTGCCGACGATATCGTGGTTATGGCAAAGTCGATGGAAGAACTCAGTACGCTACTCGAAAACCTCAATCCAGTGTCAAGAACAGGTGTCTACTCCTATTTTGGTTGAGAATTCGGTTCTTGAAGTTGTTGACGCATATGTATACATAGGAACACCCTCAACAGAGGTAAGTTCAACTTCGAGAAGATTGACCAATCGTCGAATCCAACACAGATGGGCACCGTTTGGAAAACTCAGCAATGTCTTTTCGTTCAAAATTCCTCAGTGCCTTAAGACGAAAGTCTTTTTAAACCAATGTGTGTTGCCAGTGATGACAATACATATGGATCGAAGACATGATGCTTCACTATAGCCCTTATAAATAGGCTCAGAGTTGCTCAGCGAGCTATGGAGAGAGCTATGCTCGGGATTTCTCTACGAGATCGAATTAGAAATGAGAAGATATGTAAAAGAACAAGGGTCACCATTATCGACATGGCCAAACAAATTAGCTCGTTGCAGTCGTGGCAATAGGCAGGCCATATAGGATGGAGAACGTATGGCTGTTGGGGCCGAAAAGTTCCAACGAGATGGAAGGATGACCTAGTTAAAGCGGCGGGTTCGCGGTGGATGCAACTAGAGGGCTATGGGGGAGGCCTATGTCCAAGAGTGGACATCCTGCGGATGTGATGATCACGATGATGATGAAATACATTACTTTTAAAACTTTTTATATAATTTTCATGTGCGATCATAACAAACAAGCACAAGGAACAAGTGTCATATTGTGAGTACCTAATGGGCAATGTCGTTTGTAATAAGCATTAATTATTATTTATTTCGTCATTGCGAATAATCACGTACAGTCGAGTTCATAAACATGTGAGCAAAAATTTGATAAAAAATATCTGAACATGACTCTATTGCACACGGCGTAGAAGATAGATAGATAGATAGTCACATGTTGTTGAAAAAATTATCAAAATATCCGAGGAATAAAGTTTCATATGCCTATAGACCTCGGTTCACAAAGTCAAACTCCGACGAAGATAGTTCTATATTCTCTTAACACCGTATTTTTGGCTGTGCGTTCCCACGAAAACAGTTACATATTACTTTAAGACCCAGAATTCCTTGAAAGCCTTAACATTTAAAAAAGATTGCTACTAAAAAGTAATCCTGACAACTCTAGTAAAAACTATACTTAATTGCATTGACGAATTCCTATTACTTACAAAGCTATAATCAAATTAAACTAAGCGAAAATTCAAATGCCCCTAGTGAAAAGTAACAATTTTGCAGAAGTGACTTTATTCGTCGGATGGGACGAAATATTTTAGCGAGATTGCATACCATTTCGATAATTTAATACTGGCCGTTTTGCTGTCAATGTGTGATTTTCTTCTAAAAACGTCAAAGCGCAACTGACAAAAATGTCAAATTCAAATACAAATTATGAGTGTAGAGTTTGAAATGAAGCAGAATTACTGACTTAGCAAAACATACGAAATACGAATATCTTTTAAAATAATGAAGGTATTCAAAAATAAATGCAATCAACTTAAAATTAAAAAATATATATGGGGTGTCGCGGGTCCCGGGTTCGATTCCCGGCGCCGGGGCTGATATTTGTATGAATAATACGAATGTTTGTTCTCGGGTCTTGGATGTTTAATATAGGTTTAATATGTATTTATCACCTATTGCTCACCTTGTAATTTTAATAATTTGTTTTCTGTATCGCTTACTATGTCTGGTGTACAATAAAGAGTCTTTGTATTGTATTGTATTGTATTGTATCTATATAAGTATGTTTATCCGTTGCTTAGTATCCATAGTACAAGCTTTGCTCCGTTTGGGACTAGGTCATGAAAACTCTCTTCTAGTTAAATAAAACTGCAGACATACATTAACATGGCATTATTATTTTTCAAGTAAGAATTACAAATGAATCTCGTGTTTCTTCCACTCCCGCCAAGAGAGCTCTACCTTGACAGTTCTCTCATGTAGTTAAAATAAGCAACTTATTTAAACAAATATTCAATTAATTATTTTTATAATAATATCAACGATGTGTAAATTAAAGAAATATTAAATTAACTTCATTCCTTTTACATTATTGTCAAAATAACCAGTATTTCATTTATTAACTTTATTGTGAGAAAAATATTGGAACGTATGAACATAAATTCATGACATACTGGTTTACAAATCTAACAGTCAATTGGTGTCAAGTGTCCCATTTATTATTTATAAATTTATTATTAATGGGCGGACCACATCGCCGGAAGAACAGATAACCATTGGGGGAGAAAAGTTCTCGAGTGGTGACCGCGAGCCGGAAGACGAAGCGTTAACAGGCCTCCCACTAGGTGGACTGATGAGATCGTGAGAATTGCGGGTGGGGGTGGATGCAAGTGGCGAGTTGTCGTTCATTGTGACGTTCTAAGGGGGAGGCCTTTGTTCAGCAGTGGACGTCTTGTGGCTGGTGATGATGATGATAAGTACAATTATAGTCATTACTAAAAGCGAATAAAAGAACGTCGCAAAATCACGTTTTCTCGATGGGAATCCTTTAAATTTTGAAATAAATATGTATGTATATTGTCGTTTAAGTTGCCAAAGCCACACAATTTTTTTTAAACTTTCAAATGGCTACCAATTACTGTTCAAAAAATAACGCTTTGCTTTTACAGTGGAACCATAGTAACAGGGTCTAGTACATTCTAAACCTAAATGAATAAAATAAAAATATTTTTATTCAGTAACAAAAATTACATATAACCATCCCAGCATCCTAAAAAGGTCTATTCGGCAGTCAAAAGCTTTTTTCACAGCCTGACATTAGCATAAACAAAGTGAAATCACATACACTTCGTTGGAGGTAAATAACGTTTAGCTTCTAAGCACTCAAAGGATGTCTGTCTCGCCGCCGAAAAGCTCTCGGCGAATTTTTTCATCTGCCGATGTCCCCCTCTATTTGCTTAGACCTGTTTCGTTAGAGATTGTGAGTTTCCATTGTGCAAGGAAACGAGTTAAAGTATTTTTATGAATATATTGGTTTTACCTAAGGCAACTTTAACTCGGGTCGCTTTCTTTATGTCCCCAGATTTCTCGAAGACGGCTGAACCGATTTAAACAAAGTATTTTCTGTTCGAATGGGTATACTTTCTTCTTGTTCCGAGTGTTACTACATCAGGATCTGATCACATTTTGAAGAAATCGAAAATTAAAGACAAACTCCTATCCTACCGTGATTGTCGAAAGTATACCGTAGAATGGGATGAGAAGGGATTGCGGGGGAGTAGAGTAGGAATAGAACTAATATTTTGTGTTTTCACTTGCTACTTAAAATTTCTGGCTCAGCTTGCACTAAAAGTATGTAGTTGTGTTATATTTTTAGGAAAAAGGAGATAATGTTGCTTAACAACAGCTTAATAATACGGCTTGTATTGTCTTGTACATTTATCTTAGTGGCCCGGAATCTTTGCTCTTGAATGTTTTTTTTAGTAGGCATCATAAATTAGGTCTCTCAAAAATGTGGTAAGTAACACGACAGGACCTTTACAATTTAATAGATATATTGCTGACTTGAAGAGTTCCTCATAACAAATAAAGCACGGGAGAATGCCTCCCGATTAGACGCTAGTCCTTTCAATATTTAGCTCGTGACGTGACGGTGGAAAGCCGGCAATGGAAATGCGGAGGCTCTTTGCATGTAGGACGTGAAGTCTTCGGCAAATATGGACATCGCGTATGAAGTCAAACAGAATTACGTATTCCATAAAAATATACCCCTTTTCGTGCACGTGACAACTGTAACGCGTTTCGGAACTCTGCCTTATCATTTTGTATTATCGTCATTCATCCTACTTAATAGTATAAGTGCGAAAGTTTATGAGTATGGTTGAGTGCGTGTGTGTTTTTACTCGTTCTCGTTAAAACGGCTGGACGGGTTTAGATGAAATTTGATGTGTAGAGATACCTGAACGTCTGGAATAACACAACGACTACTTTATTTCCCGATGTTCTGACTCGCACATAGCCGATTTTATTTACAAAATCTTATTTAGCATTCTTCTTGCCTTTGGTCTGAGGTAATGTAGATATATGGCAAGAGAACTGATAAATATGAACTGTTATCTATTTCGAATACCTGACCAAAAGAATTTTTGTTTGCTAACTTACAAATATGACAGAGCTAAATGTAAAAAAACTACTCGAGAAGTATTTTATAGAATGTGGTGGTGTTGCAGGAGTATTAATGTCACATTAGGACAAAAACAATCAACGTGAAAACAAAGATTGAAAAAAATAGGGTTACCATAATCTCCAAGCATTCCAGTTCAAGGTTTTTTTATTGCTGTACAAAACAAACGAAAGCATAATAATACATTTAGTCTTATCCTATTATGGTCATTTGATGAAAATGTGTTAATTTTCATTTTTTGTTCCACGACTCCGCAAAGCCTGTATAAAATAAGTAGGAAATAGTGTAAGAAGTATCTTTGGCTATAAACCTTATTAAAAATGTCAACTCAATAACAGTTTTATAAAGGTGTTAATGAAAATTCAGCGTCACGTGACAGCTCCGATTCCAATATTTCGATACAAAAAGGGATTATTTCATTTTCGATATTTCGCACGCACCATCGGAGTTGAATGTTCACCCAGCGGGTGTTAAAATGTGAGATAAATATGTTCATTCATAAAAGTACGTAAGTAGGTATAGACTTGGACGTATAGAGGTATAGACTTGGACGACATGGCATTTAAAGATGAGATAAAATTGCACGAATGGTGTTGTTCTGCACTTGATAAACGCGAATACAATACAATAACTCTTTATTGCACACACACACAGTAAGCAGTACAGAAAAGACAGGTATATACATAGAGGTTTTGCAGGTGGTAGGACCTTGTGCAAGGTCCGCCCGGATTGCTACCACCATCTTACTCGCTAATCCTGCCGTGAAGCAGCAGTGCTTGCACTGTTGTGTTTCGGCGTGGAGAGTGAGACAGCCGGTGAAATTACTGGCACTTGAGGTATCCCATCTTAGGCCTCTAGGTTGGCAACGCATCTGCAATACCCCTGGTGTTGCAGATGTTTATGGGCGATGGTGATCTCTTACCATCAGGAGTCCCACTTGCTCGTTTGCCACCCAGTAAAATAAAATAAAAAGAGATATTCTAAGGTAAGCAATGGGCGGCCTAATCGCGCGAATCATACAAGACAAGCCGTTACCTGTTTCGCTGTCCGTTATCGCTATGGTTATCGTTATCGCTATTCCGCGGGAACTATGCAAATTTTTCGGGATAAAAACTATCCCATGTCCTTCCCCGAGGCTCAAACTATCTGTATACCGAATTTCATCTAAATCCGTTCAGCTGTTTCGACGTGATGAAGTAACAAACAAACAAATAGATTTACATAATTTATTGAATCAGGCGTTACTTTGCGGAGGTCCATATCAATGAACTAAAAGAATTTCCTTGCTCACCCGCGACCTTACGATAGCCTAGCCTAGTCTAACAACTGGTAGCATGGTGTACGGTTGTGTCACTCTGAAGATGAGCTCTGGTTGAGTTCGAAACGCGTCAGTGTAGTGTGGTGGTGGTGATAGATGGGTTTGTGTGATTTGTGTGTGTTCTTACAGTGTGGAGGTGGAGGAACTGCATGAACACGCATATTTTGCATAAGCTTAGCTATCGTTAGGTCGCGGGTGAGCAAGGAAATTCTTTTAGTTCATTAAATAGATTTGCAGACTTTCGCAGTTATAACATTAGTGGGATAGTGTGTTTTTTTTTCAAGTTTCATAATCATCATCAGCCGGAAGCTGAACAGGCCTCCTCCTTAAAACGCCACAATCAACGAGAACTCGCTGCTTGCATCCACCGTTTGTCCATAACTCTTACGATATCGTTAGTACATCTAATGGGAGGCCTGGCAACGCTTCGTCTTCGGGTTCGTGGTCGCCACTGGAGAACTTTTCTCCCACGCCGGATCTCTTCTTCGAGTGATATGGGATATGGCCCGCCGTACGACATGTTAATGCACGCTTAAATAATTCTTCCCGTTATATTGGTGACTTTAGTTCTTCAGCGCATTTTCCAAGTGTACCTACCCAAAATCTTTCAGCAGATTGTTAGGTTAGTTTTTCTGCACACTCAATAAAATAAGTCTCAATATTTTTTTTGATTCAACGCTATTGACGCGGTTGACCATCGATCTATGTATAAAAAAACCAACCTGTTGAAACAAAATATTCCAGAATCATTTTAACAAAAACGCGAACTTAAACTAAGAGACAGTGCGTTTTCAATGTATGGTTTGTTTAGACAGTACCCCTTTGTACCCCAAAAAAAAATACACACCAAGCAATAATAGCCTTCAGATTTCCTGACAGCGTACTTAATCCAGTGCCACGGAGATTGTGACGTCACAAATACCAAAGATGGCGACCGCAGCGATCGGCGTTCGAACTATCCAGTATATTTGGGGAATGTCTGCATACTGGCTTTGATTGACATGGCTGACTTACCCCAAATTTACAGGGAAACCGTAAATACACGATCTATTTCTCAATAGCCAGTGATGGTTCACCTGAAGAAGAGAGGTGAATATACATAGCGATAGATATACATATTTGACACCTTAAAATATGAACAGTTTTACATTGAGCATGTTCTGTCCGATAAATATTCTACAGTGTGTTACCGGCAGTCAAAGCCTGAAGGGAGGTTAAAGTAACGTATTTCTGTAAATAATTAACCATGACATTAATTTTATTAATTAACTAAAATTCAGACTTTGTCATCTTTCTAACAAAATTATAATTGCCTGCAATGTACAGCAAGGTAAATTGACAAGGAAGTGTAAATGACAGCCGACAATAGGTACTTTGATTATTACTTGTCAATTTACTTTGCTGTACATTGCTGGCAACTATAATGTTGTTAGAAAGTTAATAAAGTCTAAATTTCAGTTTATTAATTAAATTAATGTCATGGTTAAGTTACAGAAATATACATTACTTTAACCTTTCTTAAAAAAACCTGGCTGCCGGTAACACTGTATAAAGTGATCAGTATGTCATGTAAATTTCTGAAATATTTGAACACGGACTCTATTGTTAACGGCGTAGAGTCGTGTTCAGATATTTTTGATCAAATTTTTGCTCACAAGTTTATGAACTCGACTGTACATACAATGTACATACAACACATGTACCTTATACACACCTTATCTACATTACATATACAGTCAGCAACAAAGATATGTATTCAGCCAAAGTGCAAAAAATATGTATATTTTGTTGTTGACTGTACCTTATACCTTGTACATGTATCTTACATTTTGTTCATGTTACAATTAAATTGTCTTTACTTCCTTAAAGAGTAAAAGGATTTAAATATTGTTTTATAGTCATCGCCTTCAAACCAAAGCATCAGCGTGCCGTACGCAATTGGCTCGTGTGATACGCTTTTATTTATTCACGAAGCAACCCGTTATTCATCGAACATTGTTACGGAAACAACGGATAGGAAGTTATAAATGACAATTCGGTTGTTCGCATCCCGTTCCCGATATTTTCATTGCGTTGATAACGTTGTAATAAATCGTTTATTTGTTTATCGGATTATTGCAGGATATTTTTATAAGTAGCATGATACGTTCTTAACCCGTTTTTAACTCGCTCAACTCGTGATTAAAAAATGGTAGGTAGCAAGCAAAGTCATTGTCAATTCGCGATATCTTCGTATCGAAGGTACCTGTACTCGAAGTATGTCTTGTCAATATTATTACAAGCTTTGTAAGAATACAGAATATTTCCACATGAGAAGGTACAGAAATCCAAGAGAGAAACGTAAAGACCTAAAGACGGGTCACAGCATCTACAGAGGCGTCAGTAAGTACAAATATCTTGGGTGCGCTGTGATAGACACTAACCACAGAGAGGAGAAGATTGATATCCGTCTTCAGAACGCCCTCAGATGTATAGCTGCTCTTCACAAGGTCCTAGTGTCCAAGCTACTATTCAGAAGAACCAAGATACGCGTCTACAAAACTGTCATTAGAACAATTCTGATGTATCTACGGTTTCGAAGCTTGGACACTAACTAACGCTCAAAGAAGAGAAGCTGCTAGTGGCAGAACGGAGATTTCTGCGGAAGATTATGGGGCCGACTCAGAGAGAGGACGGAAGTTGGAGGGTGAGAAAGAATAGGGAAATTGAAGACCTGGTATCTGAGCCCAAAGTTATAGGAGAGATCAAAGCGTCCAACTCCGGTGGCTCGGTTGTGGAAAGTTTGGGAGAGGATCAAGCCGTGAAGAGAGCGTACTTAAGACGACCGAGTGGACGTATACCGGTTGGTCGTCCCAGGTACTGCTGGAGTCTTTCACCTTTTGGACCTCGGGGTCGAAGGCTGGCAAAAGCAGGCTCAAGATCGTAAAAGCGTGGAGTAATCTGGTGTTGGAGGCCAAGACCCACTTTGAGACACTGCGCCCTGATAGTAAGTAAGTACAAGCTTTGTATGTAGGTATGTATGAAGTAATACTAGGAATCAAGATGTCTGCTATTTTGTGATAATTTGTAACTGTTGGAACGAAATTTAAAATAGTGAAATATTACCTATACTGCGTGTTTGCAACACCGCCCACCCTCTCACTTCTGACCACCGACCTAGCCGGTCGTACTAATAAGTTAATGTAAAGTAACTATCAATATTATATTTAATTAAACCACCGAAGATACATCAATGCACGGCTCAGCCCAACGGAAAATTGTCTTAATATTAATATCTTTCAATTTTATAGTGTAAATAATACTTGCACATCAATGCATAACGCAGCCGGTAGGATACGGAAAATTTGTCTTCATATCCTTCAATTTTATAGTGTTCAATAAATTATACTTGCAATACATTCTACCCACTTAAACTGATAGTTTGCTGGGTCTTTAAGCTTTCACGCTTATATTACTTAACCGATCGCGATTAAATTTGGTACGGAGATATTTTGAAGTCTTGAAAGAGACATAGATAGTGTTTATCCCGCAAAATTGCTTAGTTCCCGCGGACGCGCGATAAACCAATTCTGCGTAGTCGAAGTCACGGGTTACAGCTATTTGATATCGTGATAGTTTGAGGGCCTGAGAAGGACAAAGGATAGTTTTATCCTGGGATTCGTATAGTTACCGCGGGCGCGTGATAGTCGAATTATTAAAAAAAAAACAGAAGAAAACTAAAAAAATACGTATCACAGACACGAAATGGTCCCACCCAAATCAGCATAATGAGAAGTCGCGGGTTACTGCTAGTATTATTATATAATGCGATACAAACTGTGTCTGTCGGTACTATATGGGTCCTTTTTTCCTTTAGAAGAACGAAACCCTAAAAAAATACAATACAAGTGGGATTCTCTTGCATTAGATACTAGCCGTTTAGAATTATGTGTACTGTATAACTGTATAATCAACTCCCGCCACACAGAAGTCCGGTCAATGAAGCAAACGTGGTCAACCAGATTGATTAAGGTCATTGTCCTGGCCACAATTGGGCGGGTAATATACGTAATACATGGAAGGATTAAGCCGGGGCATCGAGTGATGCATTGGGTCCATTGTTGTATGAATCAGTGCGAGAGACAAAGATGTGCCGATGTCGAGTAGATGAAGTTACATTCTAGAATCTACAGTAGGGTTTTTGCTAAAGAACTCGAGGTAAACATTTTCGAGAAACTTGTCTTTAGTCAAGACAAAAAAACTCAATGCCTTGAGAAATCAATTGCATGCATTAGATAGGCAAGTTCAAAAAACACGCATACACACGATAGGTATGTATTTAATTTGAAAGTGGAAGATGGCATAAATGAATGTACTTATACTAATATACGTAAACTTTTTATTGAAAGAGAGAAAGAAGACATTTATTCACATTCACAAAGACACACAAATGAAAATACGTACACGACTTTGTGTCTCCGCAGAAGTGAAACGGCCGCTGCTGACTCAGCATTGTGCTGAGACGGTAGACGCCTGCAGCGCTGATTTTCTGTTATTTTGTATATTTTGTTCTGTTTTTTGTGATTTTCGTTTTTTTTTCTTTTCTTTCTGTTGCTTTTTGTCATGTTTTTTGTTGATTTTTGTATTGTATAAAACAGAGAAACAAACACAATTAACAAACGTTAAGATACAAAAGTGCAAAGTGAACTTATCCCTTTAATGGATTGCCAGTCAATCTTTGAGTGGATGAAAGGAGCATTCAGTTAGGGACGAACAAAGAGTTTAAAAGTCAAAAATAGGTACAATACAATGCTTTAAATAACATAATACATATAGACATAAAAATAATTCTATCATAGAAATAAAATACTACTATGTAACTAGTATAATACGAACAGTACATACCTATACATAAGAATAAATAGAATAAACAAAGTTGGCATAAAATTTGTTGGCCCACTCTACGATTACATACAAAATTACCTATTAGGTACTCAATACATTTGAGGGCCAGATTTTTTGCCACTCAGTATATTTTCAAAAATGGTAAGGGGCGCTGTACCATTGCTACTCGTACAACATATTTGTAACCACACAAAAAAACAAAGGCTGCTCTAATATGTACATCTTGTGCCCAAATGGTTGTCTGGAACCCTTGTTCCTTACAGATAACCATGACTAGATAACTGGTAATCTGTGAAGAATTTTTTTCTTCCAGTATAACTAGTTATCTTCGAGGATTTTATTTTCTCCACAGATAACTGTTTTTTTAACGGTTATCTGCAAGGAGAATCCATTCCTTCCAGTTAACTAAGAGATCGCTTTTAAGCGATAAGACCGCCAATTGTCTGCCCTGATTTTGTGTTTATATTATACTTTTTTATACTGATTTGTGGTGTAAATAAATAATGTAAATGAATCCCGTATCTACTCGTATTTTAATTTAATCGTTAAGCCGAGAAGAGGCTTGTGTCTGACTACTGGACTGTGTTGCTAAGACAGCTGAGCTGCACAGTCTATTGATACTGTCAATGAATAGAAAATGTATAGTACATTCGCCATCAGATATATCCACAGATATAGATTACACTAGATAACTTCTTCTTCTTCTCTTTTAAAATTTGGCTTTTCTGTCCTAATTAATAGGACAATTTCGCCAGTGTCAAAGTAAACTCTCTTTGGAGACGTTTGACGTTGTACGGTGGTTGTAGTTTTTGCAACTTAATAGTAAAATTCCAGAAACCACGTGGAGACAACTTGCGCATTAAAAAATGTCAGACACGTTAGCAATATAGAATTTTGTGATCACTGTTCACTGTTAAGGTTAATCGCCGCATTATATAGACTATCAAAATTATACTTCAACTAGCCAAAGAAACAGAAATAGCAAAATCAGATATTGTCTACATCCGCCATGTTCGAATGCTACAAATCGAATCTACACTAGATAACGCAAACACCTCAATCTGTATGAAAACCAACCGTGTCACTTTTTTATATCTACTGTGACGTCTCAAGAGCGATTAGCGATGTGAATTCCCCGATTTCCGCGTAAAATCGATTCAAATGCGCCGCCCGCCCGCGCCATGGGACTCGAGTCAGTCACTAGTCATGATTAGTCAGTTAGCGGTCTTTGTATGGGGCCAACCCCGACGTTTGGTCGGGGTTCGAATACGGCACATGCACTCTATTCTATTATTAATCCATGTAGCTACATTTTTGACCACCTTGGCCGCTCCGAAATATCTGATGGTGACGTACTATTTTACTGTCTGTACATTGAAGTTTTCGCAAGTACCCTTGAAATAATGTTCATCAATTTCATCATCATCCTCATCATCGTCATCCTAACCCAAATGCCCAGCGGCACAGGCCTCCTCTCAGATGAGGGGGCTTGGGCCTTAGTCCCCACGCGAGCCCAGTGCGGATGGGGAACTTCACATACACAGTTGAATTGCTTCGCTGGTCTGTCCAAGTTTCTTCACGATATTATTATTAAGTTCCGTAAATCGGGGTTGCTTTAGGAAATTTTGGGGCTACTTTGATAGATTTAAAATGGCTATAAAAACGCAAATACTAATTCATAGCTCGATTGAGCAAATGAAGTAAAAAGTTAGTTAATTTCACTCCCATAAATGGTCCAAAAATAAAGACATGGCTTAAAAACTTTTTTCCAAAGTAACCCCGTTTTGCGGTTCACTAAAAAAATGGACGATTTTGAGTTTCGAGCTTTTTCGAAAGTAGAGACAAAAGGTCTAAAAGTACTCCATGACTGGAGCGTCAAAGTGTGTACATAATTTTTCAAGCCTTTTTTTTAATAGTGGAAATAAATTGCAATCAAACTTCTTATTCATTTAGTTCAGTTTTAAATGGAATAATGTTATTAATTGGCAATATCATGACAGCAAATGACATTAGACCGCAGAATCAAAGAACGCCCTTGTACTTAACAGCTGTTTAAATCATTTTAATTGCCGTTAAAGTAATTAACGCTTTCGCGAGTTCCGTTAAAAACTGGCGTCTCGCCGCGGCTGCAAGCTTTGGGCCGGTGTTATACAATTAGAACCAAAGTAATTATAACAAAAAAGTAGTTAAATGTAGAGTTTTAACACACTCATCTCGTTAACACACCTCACCTTACCTACTACATAAACAATAATAAGTATTTAGGATCAAATAAATAGGCAATGAAACGAAGGTATAATCAAATCATATATCAAATATCATAGACAATAAAAAATACTTTAAAACCGAAAAGGCTCCAAACAGTTATGCATCTTGCACAATAAGAGAAATATAATTTTCTTCGTCTGTATACTTCTCTAGAAAAACAATTTCCAGTTATTAGCTTTTTGAAAAAAAACGATTTGTGGAAGGAGCACGACAATAACGTCAAATGTCAATAAAAATTGGGAAATTTAAGTCAAACAGTATTTTATTGTCCATTTATTGTGAGATAAGGTTCATGTATGAGTTTCCTTGTTATGAAAGTAATTGTGAGCCCGTGAATCGTGGAAATGTACGAAGCCGGAGCGAATCGCTAGTTTAGTAATAGAATGCAAGACTAATCTATACACTTCTATATTAATATTATAAATGCGATAGTGTGTGTTTGTATGTTTGTCCGTCTTTCACGCCGAAACAGAGCGACAGATCAACGTGATTTTTAGCATAGAAGCATTTAGCGGGCGAAGCCGAGGGCAAAAGCTAGTTAATTATAATTCTAAAACTAGATACGTAATGTTAAATTTGGTGCTATTATTGCCCTTGTGTGCCCTTACATGGCTTCATGTTCTGACTCAGACAGCGACTTTAACACCTTAAAATAATGTATCTACATGCATATCATGACTTCGGGATATTATATGTTCAGAAACGACTATCAAATGGCCTTTATTAAGAAACCTGGTATATGCGGGTGCATCTTAATGTTTACATTAAAGTATCGGTAATACTTTTTTTAACAATGCATATCTGTACATATTGTAGAAAACTTATGACATGCATGTAGATAATAATAATAATTATAAATAAAACTTTAGTTTTTTATTATCTGTTTTATTTAAGCTTTGGTAGGTACTTCAAATTAGTTATCAGTAACACTAACTTAAAAATACAGGCCATATCTGAACATATTATAGAAAACTTATGATATGCATGTAGATAAAGCTATGTATGCGGCTATACATAATTAGGCATTAAAACACTCGTGTGACCTTATCATGAAACTCGCCTACACTCGTACTTTAATGCCTCTCATTATGCACCAGCCACATAAATAACTAGTATGTGACTTTTTTTTTATTCGACTGGATGGCAAACGTGCAAGTGGGTCTCCTGATGGTAAGAGATCATCACCGCCCATAAACATCTGCAACATCAGGGGTATTGCAGATGCGTTGCCATCCTAGAGGCAGTAATTTCACTGGCTTCTTACTCTCCACGCCGAAACACAACAGTGCAAGCACTGCTGCTTCACGGCAGTATTAGCGAACAAGATGGTGGTAGCAATCCGGGCGGACCTTGCGCAAGGTCCTACCACCTGTGCCCTTAGTGTAAGTTTTCGGTTACAAAATACGTCTCGATCGCGTTCGCGTTAAGATCTCAATTTATATGGAAACACGAACATCGCAAACGTTCCGCTAGAGGCGCTGTTCGTGTTTCCATATAAATTCAGATTTTAACGCGAACGCGATCAAGACGTATTTTGTAACCGAAAACTTACACTAGGGGTACTGCAAACTATGCAATACAACTCTTTATTGAACACCACAATGTAGTAAGCAGTAACTACAGCAACAGACATTAGCTACGCAATACGCAATATATGGGAAAGGACGGGAATTAAGAGCACCGCAGTGTTTTTCAGACTGGCTAAAGACCGAATCAGACATATGAAGCTGACTGCTAACCTTGACTACTAATAGATACACTTGAAGAGAGACAGAAAACAGAGGTACAAGCAGGTAACATCAGACTTTTAATAAATAAATGAAAGAATAAACAATTAAAGCAATTAAACCCTTCGTTTTCAATCTTGGGTCTATCCCGCATAATACGTCCAAGTAAGAGCTGCGTGGCAACATCTTGCACTAATTGGTCCGCGGCCCGGAGATGCGCGATTTATAGCATTCGGCACCTGCAACCATTTCTTAGCATTTTACTGGCTAGAACAGGTATTATAATCATATTTGAGATTCGGGCTATTTATGGAAGGACAAAGCCAAACATGCCAAGGTCACAGCTGAGAGGATATTTTTCACTTAATTGAAGTTAAAGGCGAAATAATTTAAACACATTCTCAAAATTACAGCTCTCCATAAACATATTATATTATGTGTTAAACATAAGTTGAACAATCGGTCTAAGGTAGCACAATAAGTTCCTCGTTCAGGTTCAGATTTTGATTTCGCAATTGCGGCCCTCGCATCTGTAGCCTCGAGCAAAACATTTTTAAATAAACACACTTAATTTAAATATTTTCTTCATTTCAGAGTTTCGCAAGCTAATATTTTAATGCGAGGCATGCATAGTAATTTCTTTTCTCGCAACTTATGATTGGACGCGAGATTTCTTGGGATAGCCAACTTTGCCCGGCTAGCGTTTGTAGCTTAATGTTTGTACACGCTACGCATAACAAGGATATATCCAAAAAAATAATAGTTTTTAGAATTCATTATTAAATATAGATTAAATAAAATGAAATAATAATAATAAGAAGACAAAGAAAACTTACCTAAGAAACCTTAACTAAATATGTTACTATAGTTTTTTTTTAATTCCAAACTATCAAGCAAGCAACACCAAAGGATTTCCGATACTTTACCAGCTTAGATGAATAGTCCGGTTGTTTTACTGACTATCTTACTCTCCCTCCACGCCGGAACACATCAGTGCAAACAGAAGAACTACTACGAAATTCGAAAATCGAAGTTTGTATTGTACCATCCCTCTCACTTTCGTATTAGCGGGACGGTACGTGCGAAACTTAAGATTTTAAAAACTAAGAAACTTTGTCTGTCTTTGCTGTCACTCGAAAGGGATCAGGATAGTAACTAGAAGAAAAATTGATAAACTATACTGTGATGAGCTATGCTTGGAGCTTTTATGCGAGATAGAATCCGAATTACGGTGGACTAATGACATCGCGAGAGTTAGGAGAAACGGAGCGGAGATGTATAGAATAAACACAATCAATTTTGTAATGTAATACAGTGTCGTAGATTTTTTCCGACGTTTTATGATGATTTTAAACATCTCCATCTCCGCTCTGAGCGTTCGAAGAATGTACTCAGCTGTCTAAAATACTAACAGTACGCTACCTACTAGTAAAGTGTTGTAAGTGTTAAACACAACACAAGGTATGCCACTTTTAGTAGGAAACGTCGTTTTTGTTTGTGATGAAAGTGGTCGTTCGGAATAGGTTAACTTTGCCTACATAATATTACCTACCCTTATCCATATTATTCTCGCGTAGCGACGCTCGAAGGCCGTACTCAGGTCGCGTATGAAGAGAATTAGACTTTTTAAACTAGCGAACTTCGATTTTGCCTCATTCCTGCCTTTCCAGGTGGGCTGCATACTTAAATATTATATTTTCATCTTGGTTCAATGCTTTTTAAATGCGAAAGTTATAGAGAGAAGGAGAGAGAATAATAAATACACATACGCGCAAACATACGCGTATGTGTGTTTGTTACTCTTTAATGCTTTAGGTAAACTTTGGTATATACATGGTTCAGCCCTGCCGGATTTACTAATTAAAGCTACTATAATAGTACCATTATTAGTGAGATTAACTTTTTTTTTTGTTGCAAACAAAAAGTTATTAAATTATTTTTAAATTTTAATAAAAGTAAGTAAATTATTTTCAAAAAATAAGTTATTTACACTCTGTAATTAAAAGTGTGGGGTTTTACAAAAATATGATTGTGAACGATCTATTATCAATTACTGAGTGTATAGGGTTGGTCCTGCTCACATCTCCGAATCACCGTCTAGAAAGAGCCATTAAATTTTACACGGATGTGTTTCATGAAAATGAAAACCCTGATCTAATTTTAGAGAATTATCATAGAATATAAAATTCCCAAGAATTATAATTATTTTGGTAAACAAACAGTTGTTTACCAAAATAATTATAATTCTTGGGAATTTTATAAAAAAAGGTACAGACCTTTTTTACCTGACTGCCCGAAGGGTTATGTTTTGCGAGTGTATGTATGTATATCTATTTCTTTGGTCCTCTCTATAGCCTAAACGGCTAAACGGTTTTCGGCGTGTACATCCATAAATATGGACAGTCGGGACCCACTAATGCGAATTTTGCAGATGGTGCTGCAGGTGGTAGGACCTTGTGCAAGATCCGCCCGGGTTGCTACCACCATCCTGTTCGGTAATCCTGCCGTGAAGCAGCAGTGCTTGCACTGTTGTGTTTCGGACTGGAGAGTAAGACAGCCGGCGAAATGACTGGCACTTGAGGTATCCCATCTTAGGCCTCTAGGTTGGTAACGCATCTACAATACCCCTGGTTTTGCAGATGTTTATGGGCGGTTGTGATCTCTTACCATCAGGAGACCCACTTGCTCGTTTGCCATCCAGTCAAACAATAAAAAAAAATGTTTGGCCTGGTCACTATTAATAATGGGTTAGATGACTACCAAACCAAATGAATTTAAACAATTACTTTGTTTACCTGCGACCTTTATGATAGCTATGTTTATGCAAGAAATGGGTTTCGACTGTTAAAGTTTTAGTTACTTAGTTTAAGCCGAGTTCTGCAGGATATATCGTGCAAGTTGCATTAGGTACATTGCGGCGCTCGATTGACTTCTACAAACTCGTTGGCTTTACGGTCTCGTAATGTAATTTTTCTTGCAAGTCTAAACTTTGCTTAACAGAATTCGAAACTACTAGACTTTATTTTTCTTTTTTAGTTTTTAATTATTTTTTTTAATAAATCCATGGCGTTATTCTTAGAACTCAACCGACACATCCACAACAAATAAAAACCACTGTCAAAATAATAAATAATATTACCTCACCACCCTTCCTCTACGAGCCCTTGAAACGAAGTCAAACTCTATCTCTTTCCCGCAACCCATCTATCCTCACTTGGGACAGGGATAGCAGACTCGGGAGATGGAGGCACTTGAAAACTTGCTTTTTCCAAGTAATGCCTTTGAGGAAATTAAATAAACTGCAACACCGCATCATAAGCATCCTTACGAGCGCCGGAGAGGGCTGGTTTCCATTGTATCACATCACGAGACGTTAATTTCATTGCTTCCGGCTATTGGACACCACCAATCAGTAGGCATACTTTTTATGAGCTGTCAAAACACGACGCCCTATTAATTTCTTATGGTAACACTGCAATGTGATGCCTATCATCTTCGATCATCAATACGTACTAGATTCAAGGTCACAGCTCTGAAAACGGCCAGAGAAATAAGAGCACAAATTTATTTTGTGCTCTTATTTCTGACAGTACGCGTCAACCACAGCCAACGTGCGGACGTGAATAATACCACAATTGTGCGCTTAAAAATTGCGAAAGCAGCCACCATTACACTAAGGTTTCGGAAAGAATATCTTTCTTTAGGTAAGTACAAGTCAGTATTTCATTTAAAATACGTAAAAAATAGCAGTTAACATTTAAAAATCAATAATTTATTGTTTGGCCAACCATCTTGCCAATAATCGGCGGTTCTGGAACAAAAAATCCATGGAGTAGTTCTATTTTAAAATGAAAATGATTTTTTTGTAGATTTCCTAGTAATCCTTTTTGCTGTGTAGAAAGGATATATACTGTCACGAAAGACAGATAAGAAGAACTTTAGGGGCCTTACAAAAATTCAACTATTTATTGACAATTTTGAACAGATAACGGCGATTCCCAAAGTGCAGGTATAGTTACATAAAATGTTAAAATAATATAAGATTAAGTGTGGTGAGATGGAGTAGAGGAGTTATCACTTAAGTCCAGCTATATTATTAAAGAAGTCGTAAAGCTTCAAGTTCAAGCCGTATACTATTTATAATATTACCGTTAATTGCAAATTCACGTCAAACAACAGAAAGTTCAGGCAGCGGTATTAATAGAATCGACGTCGTCAAATCGAAATGTTGTCAATTATACATTTACTAATGGGAACCTTTGCACCAGGGACAACTCGAGGGGGCCTTTTTGACTAGCCTTAAGCTCTTCCTTTGAAGTGGCAATGGCCATATAGCACGGAGAATAGATGGCCGTTGGGGCTGGAAAGTTCTCGAGTCGAGACCGCGAATCGGCAAGCACAGCGTAGGATGTCCACCAACGAAATGGACGGATGACCTGGTTAAAGCCGCAGGTTCACGGTGGATGCAGGCCGCTGCCAACCGAAGCGACTACGGCTGAGATGATGATAATGAAGCTCTTCTTAAGTCTAAATGTTTTTTTTTAAATCTGTATTATTTGTTTTCTTGACATGAATAAATGATTTAAAATTTATTTAATTATCTATAAGTACATTTCATTTCAGGTCATAAATTGTAAATGTAAATATTATTATATAGTTGTATTTGTTTGTGTTACATCTCTGTCAAATAAAAAAATGTCTGTCTTATATAATTGCGGCTCCATTATTACCCTGTTCCTAAAATAGAATGTCATCCTTTTGAAACTTAAGTTCTTTTGTTTATCGAACGCTTTTGCTCGTCTTGTGACAAAACGTCGTAAGTATTAAATAAAATCATTATTATTTGGATCTTTGTTGCTTAGATTTAAGGTATACTTTAAGTTAATTTAGAAGGTAAAAGAGATATCGCTATAAGTTCGGCCACTTTTTCGCTTTGATTTTGTATGGGACCTTGAATCTAGTAGTATCGTTCATCAAAGCCTATCATCAACCAATTCGATCGACTAACCTAACTAATCATTTATTCCAAAGCTTAGTTAGTTCGTATACACTCACAGTTTCACCGTAGACGTTGAATCTTATCCCGTAATGCCGTACAAAGTACAATGGGAACACGCTCTTCATATCGCAATGTGCGGATGCTTGGCGCGGTTGTGTCTTCCTCCAGCAAATATATGGCAAATGCGATCTCTCAGCCGAGTTATCTGGGAGATATATGACAAAAATGTGAGTCAAGTGATGCTAGTTTGCAAACTCCATGGAGGCATCTTGGGCTAGTTTTATTTATGGTCTTTGTTTGTTTGTATAAAGGCAATCTCTGGAACTAACAATGCATTTTAGAAATAAGTCCACTAATGGAATAGCAGTCCTTGATTAGATGGGTTTTGTATTGTTTAAAACTGTCATGATTTTCACTCATAATTGCATTGTTGTAACGTTTGGCGAGATGGTAGGACATTGTTAGTGATGTGTGTCGAGTGGGGTGACAAATAAAAATGACCAAGTGCGGGTAGTTCGAAGGACTCGCACTGCTAGGTAGACTTGACACCCCACACTTCAGTCTACTCGTGACCACGGCAACTGTAATGTGGTCGAAACGTCGAGGTAAATATTACTCGTGTGTTTAGCGTAATCCCGTTTGTGGTTAGGGTTATCGACAAAATTTTCGTGGAATGCAGATAAAGTTGCTAACAAAACTTAGTCATGTAGTGTCCTGTAGTGTTTTACGTCGGTTTCGCACGTGTAAACTATTGGATCCAGCAGTTGAAAGGAACTTCTGGGATTTTCCTAAATTCCCATTGGAATTCTCAGACTTACATTCGAGTTTTTATCCGGATCCTGTGCGTGTGAATATCGAGATAAAAAGTATCCTGTGTTAAACCAGACGTCCAGCTATCTAAATAAATAGCGAAGTTCATCAAAATCTGTCCAGCCGTTTTAGCGTTAATGAGTAACAAACACACACATACATTTTTTTTTTATTCGACTGGATGGCAAACGAGCAAGTGGGTCTCCTGATGGTAAGAGATCACCACCGCCCATAGACAACTGCAACACCAGGGTATTGCAGATGTGTTGCCAAACAAGAGGCCTAAGATGGAATACCTCAAGTGTCAGTTATTTCACCGGCTGTCTTACTCTCCACGCCGAAACACAACAGTGCAAGCATTGCTGCTTCACGGCAGGATTAGCGAGCAAGATGGTGGTAGCAATCCGGGCGGACCTTGCACAAGGTCCTACCACCTGCAGACCCGCACATTATACTCATAAACTTTTTCCTTCTTAAAATTCCCTCCGTGTCCCCGGGATCCACTCCTAAGATACAGACTTGGTGATAATGGGACTTAATGGAAAGTATTCCCTTTCCAAAACGCAATAATTTTTCGAAACGTTTTATAAATGACGGAGTTTTGAGGTAACAATTTTGCAGATAATTAAAAATACACACAACACACTGACAATTTATAACCTAGATCAACATACAATACCTACCTAAATTTATTTTTCCCAGAAAATCACAGAATTTCTTTTAAACTTGGTAAATTTGGATAATGATTAACATTAATTTATGCGTAAACACGTCCTACTACACTAAGTCACTAAATGCGAAAAGATCTGCATTCTTAAACTAACAATGGCATTAAACACTACAATAAATTGCCGTGTATTAACAACATGGTCTACAATTAAAGTAAACATCATTGTATTTGGGTTAGGCCGATCATTGTGTCTAGTATGTAGTTCACAAGGATAGCGGTCGTGTATGACTCTGGGACAATGTACGACAGTATTAACGCGGAACGTATACGGACACCACGTAATGCGGCGTAGTGTACTTTTGGTGATGTTCTTGATTTCTGTAAGTTTGTTTTTTAATGATATTTGTGGTTATGTCAGTTCTAAGCTGCTGGTATTTTTGGAAAGTTTGGTACGGAAACCATTATTGGTGGTTTAAAGATAATATTTTAAACTAATAAAAGTAATAAATAATAATTCAATTTATTATAAAAACTCGTGGCTTCCTGTGATAAAAAATCACACTCACATTCAAAGTGTGTTCGAAGTGCTTGGGCTGCACACTCCCCTATGAATTTTCAGAAGTGGAACGTACCTATATATTTGTACACATAATAATAAAATATAAATATATATAATAATATAAGATGATATTATTATGGTTTAAGCTGTTGACTGTCCATTGAATTGATTACAATCAATTTCAAGTCAACCCTATCTTTTTTACCTAAAACAAATATTTACTTGACTATTATAAAAAAAAAACAATTACAAAACTAAAACAAAATATAAAACAAACTAAAATTACAAAGTAAAAATGTCGTCCAATTTTTCTGCCTTAGGCATTAACTCCAAGACACTGGCCGCATGACCTCTCTGAACTGTTAATCCTAATTTTTGCGAGAGGTAAGTGCCAGCCCTGGGGTCGCCTGAGGGCAAAACCAGACGAGATGACAGATCTTTAACAAAAATTGATGATGTCATTTAATAATATTGTAAATCTGTTTGAAAAAATATACCTACCTCGTTGAGTTTCTTGCCGGATTCTTCTCAACAGAGGTTTTTCCGAACTGGTGGTAGATTTTTTTTTGACATTCATAACTGCTTGTTATAGCCTAAATTGAATAAAGATATTTTGACTTTGACTTGTAATAGTTTAAATCAACTTACATTCTCATCATCATCATCATTAGCCGGAAGAAGTCCACTCAGCTGTTGAACAAAGACTCATTAAAACGGTTCGTGGGCACCACTCAAGGGCCACTTTACAAACAACAATCTACAACATACGACATTTCTCAAAATTCTTTGAGCCTTTACACTTATGTTTCATGTACTAATGTTATGTTATATTCCCTTTTTCTAGACCAAAATCAAAGCAATGCGGTCCGATTCAGATGAAGATGCACACTTGTACCTAGAAACAAATCCGTACAGGCGAACGACCATGAACTTCGACGATATCTTCGCAAGGAGCCTCACAACCTTACTCCTAGCCGACCAGACTTCTTCAAGCAGCACAACAGAAGAAGACTTCCACTTAACAATACCAACGCAGTACATTGACAACCCAAAAACACAATCATCGAGGGTGACCCCTACTCTCCATGTACACCTGACATCTCCATCACCAACCTCCAAAAAGAGCAGAAGAAGAAAAACAACAACAGAAGAGTACATAGAAGAAATAAAACCTACGAAAATTACGACCACTACGCTTAAGTATCAAAGGGGTGTCCTTGATTTGCTATTTCCCGCCGCGCGCGTCAAAGGTTTTAAATCATTCTTTGACGGTTTCCGGAAAATTTTGTCACATACTTTTAAATGATGAAGTGATGTGACCAAACAACTGTTTGCTGTGTAAAGTCTGTTGACATAGAGTTGAAAAGTATTATGATATCGGCTCGAAATAGCAACTGTCGCTAAATTGTAGCAATCTGTGCGACCGGCGTCGCTTATCACCGTGGGCGTTGAGTTTCGTGGTACCGGCACTCAGTTGTTGTCAAACGGGATGCGCGGGTGGCTTCGCGTGGTTTTATAGCCATTTTAGCACGAAATTGGGGTGAAGGGCATAATTGTGGACTGAGCCTTTGGCTTGGAATGGGACACAAAACAGGCTATTCAATAATAATAATCTATAAATATCGTTCTTTCCATTATTATTTTATTATCACTAGTAAAATTAATGAGCGGGCCGTATTTGTTGGTGAGTTAAAACCCCCGATTTCATCAACTCTCTATGAACAGACTTTAGTACCTGTTACTTCTTTTCTTTACACAATACTAAGTAACAGATTACACTGTGACAAACTGGGTGTTTGTGTTTGATGTGGACTTAAATACAAATTTTTCATGAGTGACGTGTAGATAAGTGAAAAATGAAAACTGGTTTTATTTTGTAAATGGTTGTTTTATTTTCGCTGCGATCGTTTACAATGGCGTTTATCGAGAAGTATATTTTATACGAAATCGTTCTGGTTTCATTGTGGGCGTTAATTGAAAACAGTTTATATATTAATCAGCTCGCATATCCTGACATTGCTTCCCGTATACCAAATATCAAAATTTCTAAATGTTTAGTCGACCAAGTATATTATGTCTATTTCTTTGCTCCACTCCGTATAGCCGAAACAGCTGAAACATTTTCAATAGTGGTATCATTAGAGTCGTCAAAACTGTCGGAATAACATAAGGTATATTTCAAAATAACGTCCACGAAAAAAAATCTGGAGGGGGATTCTTTTTTGTTACAATATGGGTATCAAATGAAAGCTAATAATTAGCCCATTCCAAAAACATACATGTTATTTATGACACCTAGAGACTATAATTTTAACAGGAGCAAGAAAGTGTAAAATGAAAAAATTACAAACAGTGAAAAACCCGTTGTCTTAAAAAAACTTTAAATATAAGCTTAAAACGGAACAAACAAGCCTAGTATTAAAAATAACTTCAAACTGGTTCAAGTCTAACGATTAAATCGAGATTTTTCAGTAAGCCATTAGATATTTCAGTAAGAATTATTGAAAATTATAAGTAGTCAAAATAACACCACAAACTTAATACCTTTATGGACAAGTACAGTTAACCGCATAAACAGGATGTAGAATTCGTCACTAGTAGTCATTGTTTGAAGAGCTACAAGCGCTCGAGTGCCGTTTGCGTTATGAACAACCTCGCAACCAACCAACTGTACTCGACATAAACTCACTGTAATTTTTTTAATGCTTATTTTTTAATCATTAGTAATTCTCGTTTTTTGAACATCCCCAAGTTAAGATTGGTTTGTGGAGTCTTTTTGTACTTTTTTATTTCAACTCTTAATTTGTTACTTCTACGGTCATCCCGTGAAATCCAACGAAAATACAAACTGAAACATAGATGCACAGAAAAAAAAAACAGAAAAAGAGACCAGCGCTGGGAATCGGACCCAGGTCCTCAGCATTCCGTGCTGCGTGTCATACCCCTACACTGCCATCTAAATTCAAAGGACGACCGGATAGCCAAGGTGGTTAGAAAACCTAATTATGGAGCTTGAGGTCCTGGATTCGATCCCCGGTCGGGACAGATATTTGTAAGTATCAACAATACGAATTTTTGTTCTCGGGTCTTGGACGTTAATTATACTTAAGTATGTATTTATCTAAATTAGTGTTTATTCGTTGCCTAGTGCCTATAATACAAACTATGCTTAATTTGGTACTACTAGGTCAATGAGGGCTATCGTTTTTTGTCTCACTAGATGGCGCACTGTTGCGTGAGGTTTTTAAGTATGGCGTTCAAAGTCTGTTATTACGGGCGTGAAAACAAAGTTTAGATTAAAATCATATTTACACATACACCTTAAAACCGTACCATAAAAATATCGAGCATGCCACAGTGTTGCATAGTCCCCGTTTTATTCGGAAAAAAGGGAGGACAAAGGTTTTGCGAAAGACAAAACTGTCTCAAAACACAGACATTCATTGCCCCGGAACGCATATTTGCCATAATTAATTTCAGATATTGCAAAATATTCACAAAATTATTCTAATTATAAATAAACCCGCGTAGCTCACCCAAAAACTATGAGATTTGACATTTCGGAGACCTCACGCTACACTAGCGCCTCTAGTGGCGAATTCATACGCGATAGCCCTCATCAATTGTTCCTTGATATTTATTTATTTATTTAAATGTTAAATCATGCGAGCAAAGCCACGTGTAAAGTCTAAATTCAAATCTAATCATCAAAATTAGCTAGAATTGTTTCCCCAAAATCAATTTCAAAATTCAGTCATAACAATATTAAAGGTACGGGTACAGCGTGAGCGCTTAACTAAAACGTGATTCCCGCTGATTGCTCTAATTATGCTCGAAACGCGCCGCTTGAGCACTGAGCACTTGAGCATTTGAGCATTCAGTACTTGAGCATGCACTCGTCGCTCGTTGCCGCGTGTCAATTATTTTTCTGGATTAACTCCAACTATTTTAAAAACGGAAGTCGATGCAATGTGAATAAATAGGTAGTGTGAGATAAATTTTATCAAATACTGTCCTGCAATACGAAAACCATTTAGTTTAAAAAAAACATAGATTCTAGAATAGAATAGGATTATTTTATTTGACAGAATATTATAAACGAGGTTGAGTCTTCATTGGCAATAAAAAAAAAAACGTTATCCCTTCGAAATTACTTAGAATATTTAAAAGCTGATTAATAAAAACGAATCAACAAACTGGACAAAAAATCATCTCAAATCTCATTATTCCCAACTCTCAAAATAATCATACTAAGAGTTTAGATGAACACAAAAGCTTAAAGCAGTGGGTGATTTTAATGAATTCGGCAAAGCTTTTGAAGTTAGTGGAAATAGGCCCGCTTTTAATTATTCCGACTACCGCTATAATACTTGGAATTAATTGCGCGATATCAAATTAAATCTATTTTTGATACGACGTAAGTTTGCCTTAGATAATTATGTTTGTATTAAGGTGGTTCAATTAACCTTTTGGGTAAATTCATGTAATTAATATTAGTGATACCGAAAAAACTGGACCTATAAAAAATACAAAGTGCATAATTCAAACTTGATATATTGCCGTCCCGCTGATGCATACATTATTTTATTATTTAATACGAGAGTCAGACGAACGGTATGATTCGAACTTTGAATTTCGAAAGTTTCTAAAACGAGCATCAACAGCGAATTTAAATAAGTTTGGGGTAAAAATTTCATTTTTAATACAAGCTTTCTTTGCTGACTATACTTTTTGTAGACTGTGCTTGTATTGTCACCCAAACTACATTTGAATACCAAATTTCAAGTCGATGCCATTAACCGTTGAATTGTTCCGTCCTGTGGAGACGATCCTGGCCGGACTACCAGGATGTCACTATCAGATTATTGTATGTGACATCATTTATATAACTTTACCAAATTTCAAATCGATCGGACCACTGGAAGTGAGTCAAATTTAACTTGCAAGATTTGACCCAAATAAATAAACAAATAAATAAACGGCAGCGCAAGTTAAATAAAAGCTTGTAAAAAACGGGGTGTGCAAAGGCCGTAACAGTTTTTCGAAAAATTGCTCGTACTGACTAGGGGTCATCCATACATACCTTATATTATAAATGCGAAAGTGTGTTTGTATGTTTGTGTGTTTGTCCGTCTTTCACGCCGTAACGGAGCGACGTATCGACGTGATTTTTGGCATAGAGATAGTTTATGGGCCCGACGGCCCGAGAGTGACATAGGCTACTTTTTATCCCGGAAAAATGCACAGTTCCCGAGGGAACAGCGCGCGATAACCGAATACCACGCGGGCGGAGCCGCGGGCAAAAGCTAGTCCATAACTAAAATTAAGTCACACATTTAGGGGGGAGGGGTCAGGTGGTTTGTGATACAGCAACGAAACAATTGTAAATTTCAAAGCAATACGTCATACGTGTGATAAAAGGGGGGGAAACTTAACATGGTCAAATTAGGTGTGACGTACTTTACAGATGGCCTATTACTTATTTCATCGATTTTTAATCTTTACTACTACTTTGACGAACGGATGGCCAAGTGGTTAGAGAACCTGACTACGAAGCTTGAGGTCCTGGGTTCGATTCCCGGCCGGTGCAGATATTTGTATGAATAATACGAATGTTTATTCTCCGGTCTTGGATGTTTAATGTGTATTTAAGTATGCATTTATCTATATAAGTATATTTATCCGTTGCCTAGTATCCATAGTACAAGCTTTGCTTAGTTTGGGACTAGGTCAATTGGTGTCAAAGTGTCCCATAATATTTATTTATTTTATTTTATTTTCTTCATTTTCCCATTTTTCCATAAGATCAGTGTTACTTTCAAAAATAAACGTGCTCATAATGCATTGACGCTCACACTTTGAGTTAAAAACTTCGCCAAGTTTTGTTCCATTCCGCTCCATCGGCCAGTTTCATCCTATTAACGATAATTAAATCGCAGCATTCAGCGGTTTGGATTCATTTTCATGTTGACTTCGGGTAAGTTGGGATTTAATCGTGATCGGTAATGCTCGTAATTTCGTCGCGGCTAGATCGTACATTAATTAATTTCGTTTTTAAGTTGAAAAATGGTTTTAGACCCAATTAATGCTTCTATAGGTTTGGTCATATGGACGAAATTATAATTTTTACTCACTTTTTTTAGGTACCTAACCAACTTGTCCAAGCTACATAATGTATGTAAACTGAATTTCATGTCTATCCGACCACTAGAAGTAGATCAAAATTAACTTGCAAGATTTGAAGCAAACAACTTGATCAAACTGGCCAGGTGCGAGATTATTCATGTGCGTGGTTTAATACTACAAAGATAGTTTAGGAAAATGAGTCTTCATCATTAATTATAAGCTACGGTTAAGGTTCATTTATTACAAGCTATTATATAACGTACAATATTTGTACGTATGTGAGGTACTAGTCTTTAAACCCTGCAAGTGTAATTTCACCGACTTATAGTGACTGAATTATAACTTTACATCGATAATGGTAGTTTGAACGGTAAAGCTAGAACAACGTTCGACAAAGCAGTAACCAAAGAATCACATTTTAAAAACGAATCATATTACAAAAATAAATTATTATACATACATACATAAAAATCACGCCTGTATTCCCAAATGGGGTAGGCAGAGCACACGAAACGTTACCGCTTCGGAGCCACTTTTAGCAATTTTAGGTTTTAAGTTTGACAAAAACGGTACAATAGTGACAGGTTGCTAGCCTGTCGCCTACGGTGTACCTTAACCTATGTCCTCAGTTGCCTCTTACGACATCCATGGAAGAAATGGAGAGGTGTTATTCTAACCCGACACCACACGGGTAAATCAGTTTTATAAAACTTAAAACATTTTCCCACCCAACTGAACTTCAGTTATCATTAGCTTGTAACTTGGCAGAATCATTACGAAACTCTAAGACTTTAATCATCTGCTCCGAGAAAAACCACCTCGAAAAACTTCGCCGGAAAACGAACCTGGATATTAGCAAAAAGTCATTAAAAAGTGAACGCTGTTCATCACCTCAAAGTCGGTATTAAACCTTAAGTTATAAAAGTTCATTCATTTAACGGTTGCCCGCGTTCGCGGTGAGCGACAACACTGAATTTCAAATTTCAGCCAGCCGTAGACGACCGTGGTAAAATCTGTAAACGTTTTTGAGGTGCAAGTTGACAACTTGCTTACTTTCTTTAAAGTGCCTAGGCGACCGGACTTGGCTTAATGTACTTTGATTTTATTTCTTCCATGCGATGCAGAGCAATACTTAAATCCGCGCAGATAATTAGGAAAAGTTGATTTAAACACTTCTGTAATGGTTTTTCATCGGAATTTTTGATTCAAAATGTAGTCAAACCTTTGTCGTGGTACTTGAATGAAACATCGACCAATCTATGGGAAGATTCACTACAAATACAGGAAAACATCGTGAGGAAACCTGCACAAACATGCGAAGCAATTCAATGGTGTGTGTGAAGTTCCCAATCCGCACTGGACCCGCGTGGAAACGACGGCCCAAGCCCTCTCATTCTGAGAGGAGCCCTGTGCCCAGCAATGGGACGTTATAGGCTGGGATGAGTCTACAAATAACGCAAAAAAAACTTGTTAAACCATCCGTTGAGATATTCTGAGCCGTTTTATGACACAGTGTATATTTTATTAAATGCTACTTCTTAAATTGCATGTGTGCCTTTATAAATAAGGCAAACCGTTCCCCGGCACCCCAGACAGTGAATATAAAATTATCGCCTGCCGACTCGGCAGAAATAACTTCATTTTATTAAAAAAAAGCGAAAGAAAATTACGTCCGACTTTACCGTGTCGCGTTCGAGTTGATTTTCTCTTTCAGTTTCAGCATTCCACTAGGTTAATACAAAAATGAAGTAAGGCGAAATTTATTGCAGGCAAATTTTAATTTTGAGTCGCAACAGGCAAAGTTACACGTTGAGTGTCGTACTAGATTGTACTAAGGGCATTATGATAGTGAGACATTTTTTTGCAGACATCACTTTTATGATCGCATTTAGTTAATATTTTGGTAGAAAAAGTATCGGTGATCTTTAGAATTTCGAACTCTAAAAGGCAAAATATATACGAGTACCTTATAGGATTTTTTTGTTCTCCATCCATGTCAAGACTATTTTTTAAAAACAAGTACAGGTATCGAGTTAAATATTTGAAATTTGTTTTCTTGAAATTGTACACAACAGACTGTTATTGCTCAATTTCAAAATATATAGTGCAGCACAAGTTCCATACAACCGTACTTTACAACAAAGCTCTATTTAGTTATGTTAGCCCGCTACTCGCACACCTGGATCTAATGCGGTATCAACTCAAAATAATACACCATTTCAATTTTAGACCTACGTTTAATTTCTGAAAGGCCAAAATTAAAATGCTGTAAGTATTATTTTTTGTGATGCCTTTTTGATCTAGATGTGTGATATCACAACAGTTACCTACCGTGTAGGCTCCTACCGTCACACGGTGGAGATTTTAGTTTAGATAAAGGTATTAATTAGATGTGACATGAATTTCAACTAATACGATAAGTCAGATTCGGTACAACTCCACTCCTCTTCTTTAGAAATGTACCCTTATGCCCCGTGATTACCATAGAACCCATAGTTCCAAGTCTAAATATATTCACAGCAAGTGCTCTCACAGCATTGTAATGTAAAACCAGTACAATGCAAACCCGAGCCGACATCGATCAACAGCTGTCGACAAGCCTCAGATTGTCCAAAGATTCTGACCGTACATGTACACTATCTATAGTTTAAGGGGCTGTTTCACCATCCATTGATTAGTGTTAACTGACGGTTAAATGTGATGCCGTCTCCGTCTATTCGAACAAAACAAAAAGAGACGGCGTCATACCTAACTGCCAGTTAACACTAATCAATGGATGGTGAAACAGCCCCTAAGTCTAAGGTAATAGAGTTGTATCATTTTAGCCATGTTTAAGAAAGCGATGTATTTGGAGAGAACTATAAATAATAATAAAGTCATTTATTTTGAGCAACACGGCCTATACAATAAATACCTACCTTACAGACTAACATTTATAATGTTCAGTTATCATTAATCTGTTATTTTTCAGATTTTAAAGCATTTTATTACATGGACTCATAAAAGTGAAAAAGGCTGTGTTTTTAAAAGTTTTCAACAAATAGATTAATCTTCAGATAAAACGAATTCAATTGCAACTCATAAAACTCAAAATGTGTATATCCATTTAGCTCTTTCAGAAAGAGCAGATACGAACACATACAAAAGTTTCAGACGTATAATAATATTATCCTCTATTCCATATTAGCGTTAAAGCTAAATACCTCAAATAAGTAATAATTAAATTCTTTTTCGCCACAGCGATAATTCCTAATATGAAAGTTGGTTTCCAAAATCACGAATGGGGGCGCCACTCGTCTATTTCTAGTCATTTGCATACGGGCCGCTCACCGCGGCGCACGTAAGCCCCGCTCCACCGTACAAAAGGGATTTTCATATTTAATTTTCTGTTTAGTATAATTGCGGACATATTTCTCTCAATGCAGTTTTTGCTTTATTTGCATACGTGGCTTTAACTGCGGTATTATTCCGGCTCTGTACAGTGGCTGTTTAAATTAGTCAAAATGTGTTGCCATTTTACTTGCATTAAAACTGAGATTCAACGCTCAAGGGATTTGCTATAAAATACGTATAACGTATGAATAAAGGAAATGTAAGCTTTTACTTACACCATTTGGAGAAAAAGCTTCATTATAATGATATCAAATGCTAATACTAATGATTGACAATATAATATGAAGCATTTATCTAAGTTATTTTAAAATTAGACAGGTATTAGAGTAGAAAAGTTTGGATTCAATTTTAAAGTGCAATTAATATTTTTTCTCTTTTTTTGATTTAACGTTGAGTAGGTATCTCTCAGCCCACTGAAATACAAAAGATTAATTACTGTTTGGAAATTGCTAATAAAACCTATCGCTATACAATGACAATGAATACTTCACAGCATGTTTTTCGTAGGAATGCACTCTCATTGTCATTAAATCTTAAAACATCATTCCACGTAAGATTTCGATGTCAGAGACATTCCAGCCGTCCATTGTGAATGAAATAATACCAATCTTTAAGCCGAGACAGTCGTCTCAAACATGCCTCAAATAATAAGGGCCCTTATTGTAGTGATTTATTTTACACTAATATTATACTTTTTCAAGAAACTTAATATAATACAAGAGGATATTCAAATAACATACGTGATCCGAGCACCCGGTAGCCTAAAAAAGATTCTGCGTACGATAAAAAAGAGGCAATATCAGTACACAGTTATGGAACTGAATTATCAACAGCCTAGAAGACTACCAACTGATTTGAAATACGTTTTAAAATGGACGGAAGCTTTATCGCACTACAGTACGTCAGTTTTTGTGAGAGGACAGAAAGCGTTTATAGACAACAATTGCACTTTTTACAACTGTTATATGACGAATGATAAAAGTTTACTATCTGATCCACGACACTTTGATGCGATATTGTTTGACGTTGAAAACCATTGGGATTCTTATCCTCCTATCAGAACACCATTTCAGAGCTATATTTTCACTGCATCGGAGCCTGCAAGTATGTACCCTGTATGCGACCCTTTATTAGACTCATTCTACAATGCAACTTGGACCTATAAGTTGGACTCAACTATCCCTCAGCCTTTTTTTAGAATCTATGACCACAATGGCACTCTTGTTGGTCCGAAAGCGGATATGAACTGGATAACGGATAATAAATCTATCTCACCCAAACTAAGGGGTAAATTAATGTATAAAAAGAAGATGGCTGCTTGGTTTGTGTCTCATTGCAAAACGAAAAGTGGTCGAGAAGATACTGTGAGTAAAATGTCGAAGTATTTAGAGATGTATAACTATACAGTAGACGTATATGGATGGTGTGGGAAACTGGTTTGTCCGAAGGATAATCTGGAAGATTGCTTGGAGATGCTACGGTCGGATTATTATTTTTATCTGGCGTTTGAGAATTCTGTCAGTGAGGATTACGTTACGGAAAAAGTCTTGTATGCCTTGAATCATTATACTGTGCCTGTGGTCTATGGAGGAGCTGATTATACAAGGTAATCAGCACTTTATCTACGGGTTACTATTACCTAGCTATCTGCAAAATTTCCACGTTATATCACCCCTAAGTCTGTTTCATGTGTCATACAGACTATTTTAATTGTGGCCTAAGATGAAATTTGGTACAGAGATAGTATTAATCCCGGAAAATTAGTTCCCGCAACAAGCAACGCAGGCAACATTTGATTCACTTTATTATTGGATTTTTTTCACACAATCGTATCTACAAAACTTAATCAAAAATTTGTAAGGTTCATTTATTTATTTTTCAGATTTTTACCACCAAATTCTTATATCGATGCTAGTAAAATGAGCCCAGAGTCAGTAGCATCATTGATGGTTCAAATAGTCAAAACACCTGACGAGTATGAAAACTATTTCAGGTAAGTAACTTTCAGAATTTAGCGTCAAAATCGTAAAATGTCCAGATGTTACGATCGTAGAACTTAATGGTAGTGATGCAAAGATTTTATTCTGGAGTACTGTGAAAGCAGCCTAATGTTTTTGCTCTATGATCGACGATAATAGTTAATTGTTTTGTTATAACTTTCAGTTCAATTGCAATAAAGTTCGTAAATAAGAAACTAACAATTTGGTTTGTACCAATTCTTTATTCACTGAATCCATAAAGTAGTTGTGCAGAATTGTTATAAAACCAACCTAACCTTACCTTTAAGTTGTACAGTCGAGTTCATAAACTTGTGAGCAAAAATTTGATCAAAAATATCTGAACACGACTCTATTGCTAACGGCGTAGAAGCGTGCTCAGCTGAATATTTTTGATCACATTTTTTCTCACAAGTTTATGAACTTTACTGTAGCTACATAATAACCATTATAATTTTCTGGAAAATTTACCGTCTTGGCGGGGAAAAAATATTAGTTACAAAATTAGACAAACATTACATAATGACTTTCAAAAATTATGCAACTAGATACGCACCACTTCAGGTACAGTTGCCAGCGCCAACATATGACACAACAAAGTGTGTATAAATATCTGATATGATTCTATCTTTACAATACCGGTAGGACGTGTCAGATATTTTTGCGCGCTCGGTGGCGGCAGATATTAATGCAGGTGGCAAGTTAACTAGTGTTATCTTTGTTGGGAGCGTGGACTGTAGATTATATTTTTGGTTCTTCACAGGAAAAGTCTTTGCACTGGTATGAAGATTTATTATAAAACACCAACACTTACAGTTATGAAAGAGCAAGAAGAACACGGAAAATTGTCTTATACTAGACGTAGACGCAGTGTGTTATGGCCGATGGGCGACCGGATGTGAAAGAGAAAAAAGTTCTGCCAACCTTAAAGCTTACAAATCTTTGTGTTGCCAGCAACAATCTTAAAACTATTGTTGTACTCTCTTTCTCTCTCTCCTCAGGTGGCATAGACACTACGTCTTCGTGGAAAACCCAATGGCTTCCGACGTCTGCAAACTATGTGAGCTGCTTAACAACCATAGTCGGAAAAATTCGGAAATTAAAAATTTAAGCAATTGGTGGAACACGGAAGAAGACTGCAAGAAGGATAGAGGGAACGGAAAATTTCGTCTATAGTTTTAATATTTAGAACAAGTTTACACCACAAGTTTGTTTATTTTACAACCATATAGCCAAGTAATTAGAAAATCTGACTATAAGACTTAAGATCCCGTGTTAGATTCCCGGTCAGAGCAGATCTTTGTAAGAAAAATACTCGTGTTTTCTCTCGAGCCTTGAATGTTTTTATATATTTTTCTATAAAAGTATGTATCAAACTTTTCTTGATTTGAGACTAAATCAATTGGTGTCAGTTGTACCATGTTTTTTTATATTTACATTTGTTTTACATACTTATGATCCAGATGCCCATCGCTAATGTGCACTCATCAAAAATATCTAAGTTTCAAATATGTATGGGCGAGATTGCATTAAGTCAATTTTATTATACTTTTAATGCATGTATTTTATTTCTATTTCGACTAAATATATTGTGTGACTAGGTAAAGATAGTAATAAAAAAATCAGACAATTAAATATTCAGCGTGAAACTGTACGAAAATAACTCTACAATCACATTTAAGCTCTCCCTTGTTTCTACAAATTAAATAACACATTAACTCGCCAAATCTTATTAAAAATCTCCCGCAAACGTTTATACCCAATCCTCTTAAGGCTCTCGTTAAGGGACTCATTATTCAAAGCTTCAAATTTTCCAGGATAATTCCAATTACAGAGTCATCGCCGTCGGTGCCATTTTTTTCTTGAATATAATTAAAATTTCCGCTGACACCTTGTGAGCTGGATATTTGATGACAGATTGAAATTTAAGGGCGATTTCGATTCGATTTGGCGTTTTGGCAGAATATTATCTATATCTACTTATACTAAGTAAGTTAATTTTGTCTGCGACTTCATTCGCACAGAAATAAATTAAAATCCACCCTCTGTTCTTCACCTCGGAAACTATAGTAGAGCTTACATACAACTTCTTATTTGACTACTTTGGGGTTTATTTATAAAAACCCGTTGTAGGCAGTGAGTGTTAACGGTATCCTAAGAATGTTTACTGGACGCTTAGAATGACGAAACATTGGGCGGATATTGTTACTAGTAAAATAAAGTTCAGTCCTTTGTTTTGTATTTTATTGTACCTATTATATAAATAACATTACGTCCGTCACATGTCTCCTGTCCGAATAAACAGCACTTTACATTAATCGATAAGTTAAATACAGCACGAAAATAGTATATTCGCCTGGTATTCGGAACGAGCATAAGCAAACGAAACAACTCTGTGACATACATCATTAGGACCAGATTCGTCTCGGCGGAACTTTATTTGACTCCAACTTTGACTGCAGTGAACGAAAATTGTGACACTGTGTTGTGGATATTCCTTGATTTGTTGTTTAAACTGACAAAAGAAAAAATACACTGTCAATATTTTTTTATTTTATCTGAGGGAGTAATTTGAATTTTTAGGACTAGCCTATATTTCGAAAAATTACTTCTTGGATTTTTCATGAATGCTGCATTAAAATGCCTGGGCTAGATTTCACGTCTCTAAACTTAGCGATTGTGATTTTCCGATATCAACTAATATTTAATGTATTTTCTTTCTCTTCTATATCGTGAGATATATAGGATAAAAAGTACTCTACATATTATGCCGGAGACCCGGCTATCTACAGGCCAAATTTTACTTAAATCCATACAGTCGTGTAAGCTTCCAGGAGTAACAAACTTAGCCTCCTGAGTCCTGACTTTTTTTAACAAACTTAGTGCTTAAGACCAAGACGTGGTTGACCTGCTTTGTTATTTTGGATATTATTTCAAAATTCTTAGAATTCTTTATTCAATTAACAATTTGTGCTTTATAAAGTACATTCGGCCATTACTCTTAGTGTTAATTGGTCCTTTATAAAGTAACAGGGGCGTGCAGTCAAAGTAACCCAAAAACCTCCTTAAATATTCGAGAAAAACTGAAGAACTTCTGCATACAAGACATGTCCACATTATCCCTCTCTGCGGGTTAGTATCCCAATCAGCAAGAGCGCACCTTAAACTGCTTAAAAACTGCAAAAATAAATTCAGTACTTTCAGCTTCTAAAGGTTTACTATTAAAGTCTTTACCTGCCTTTTGTAACACTAACAAAATAAAAACATAACTATTGTACACCATGCATGTGGTAGATTACAGTCATGTTCTAAATTATCAATATAACTATATTTTGTACCCGTTATCACAATAAATATATTATGATTATGATTAAAAGGTTGAAGTTTTTAATCACAGAAAAACCTTGCTTAAACTTGTAAAAGTTTCTAAACTGCAAGCAAACTTAAAAGATGGAGACATATTAAATACGGAGAAGTTATAACTGTTTTACAACTTCTGTATTTCCATGTAAACTTTTGATTAAGCTCAAGTAAAACTTTTGGATCTTGGATTGAAGATTTTCTACCCTGGAACAGATAATTTCAAATCGTTTGATTCATAAGAAACACAATCATAACAGTTTGAGGTAAATGTAAATATAGAGTATTTGTGATTTTCTAGTTCGTATTGCATTATGCTTAAGACCATTATTAATACCTAAACAAATTAACAATAATTAATCATATCATTATTTTTATAAAAAAAAAGTATAGACAGAATATATTATGGATTATGATTGGTTTTTTGGAGTCTTTTTGTATTTTTTTATTTCAACTCCAAATTTGGTACTTTTACGGGTATCCCGTAGTGCTGCTGCATAAGTAGCGTAGTAGAAATAAGCAACCTGAGATTTGTATGCACAGGAAAAATTCGTGTCTAGATTCCTGTCCAGCGGTGGTGTAGGGGTTATAGCACGCAGCACGGATTGCTGAGGACCTGGGTTCGATTCCCAGCGCTGGTCTCGTTTTCTGGTTTTTCTGTGCATCCATGTCTCAGTTTGTATTTTCGATACATTATGGATTATTTCTTTGTGTTCATTTTTTTAACTACGTGTTCTGTAAATTAATTCATTCTTTCCCTTATTCATTTATTTAAATTAATTTCATTAATAACACTTTTTTGTGCAAACTTTCTTATCCCCTTAACAAATTTCTTAACTCATGTGGTTTTTATACAGAACGTTAACTTTTCGTACTAAATCCATAGCTGCCAACATGAGAAACACGTATTTATTAATATTGTCATTGGCAAGTAAACGAAGTAAACGTCAATTTAAAAAAATACCTCTAGCAAATGGCATTTAATTTTATGTTTCGCACTCGTTTGTTGTGGTTTGCCTTTTTTTATGCGTACCATAGTTTTTATTAAAGTTTAATATTTACATACTTTTTTTCTATTTTGTATTTGATTTAATAAGCAAGTCAAAAAAAGCTCGCAGCGTCTTCTCCTGTTGCATATAAAATCCTTTTCTTGCACTGTAAATACAGTCAACGTCATAAATAACTGATCATTTCTGTACCTTTTCGCTTTCAGGCGTTACACAATTTCGTATGGCTTGACCATGACGTTAAAGTGACAAGGCTCAAAAGTGATCACTTATTTATGATGTTGACTGTACATTGTAACTGAATGGTGGTATCAAAAGGCCTATTGTATTAACGTCACATTTTGAAAATCCTCTTACCAATCAGCCATATCACCATAATCCAACAGATCCAATGGTCCCTCCCACCAGTTTGCCAGATACTTAGTAAAGTGCGTAGTTTTAGTGGCTAACTTCGGCGAAAATAACTACCGTTAACAAAATCACCACCCGCGCCCCAACTTAGTAATTAGTTTCGTTCACTACTTTGCAGAGTGTACTGAGGTCTTAAGAAATATTGGAGGTAATTCGGAAGTTTCACGATGGTGCGCCCTACTTTGGTGGATGAATGGAAACGGGAGGCAGACGCAGGAAGTACCTGTACTTGTAAAACAAAATTTTCTTTTGTAAAATACATTTTTGATAGTTTTGAATGAACGTATCTTATCAGGCAAGCGCAGTGTAGGACGTCCACTAACGAAATGGACAGATGAACAGGTCAAAGCCGCGGGTGCAAGGTTGACGCAGGCCGCATCCAACCGAAGCAACTGGAGGTCTATGGAACAAGCCTATTTCCAACAGTGGACGTCCTACGGCTGATATGAGCATAAGTTATGTTATCATATCAAATACCTATAAGCGGAACAATTTTTTCTACCTTTTCATGTAACTTGAAATGTACTTTTTATTTTCATCTTCTCGGCCAAAATACATGCAGCAGGGCACAAGACTCCTCTCTTATTTCTTTGCAGGATTGTGCAGATTTCCTTACGATTTTGTCCCTCACCGTAAAGCTCATGGTAAATTTCCAATGTAATTTCGCACACAAATTCCGAAAAAATCAAGTACGAGCCCGGGCCCAAACTCACGACTCGCTGCTTGAGAGGTCATTCATAGGACATACCACTAAAATACCACGACTTGAACAAAAATTAGGGGTCCATATTGGCTTGCATAATTATTTAAATCTTTCAACATTGAATCCATTCATTGTTCAGAATTGTTATAAAACATACCTAACTAAATGTAATAAAATTTTCAGAAAAATTTACAAGTCAGCAAAAAAAATATTACGAGTTAGAAAAATTATGACAATTAAACATTATGACTTTCAACAATTATGCAACTAGATACACACCCAAAAATCAGAGAAAAATTTTTCAAAATAGCTGCAACCTAAATCCCAGCTCGTTCTAAACTCATGTCTTCTAACACACTCCGGAGCATCCAATTGAAGACCGATTCCAAAAAGGCAAGCGAATCGAATAGGTTTATTGCCCTGAGTCATCGGCACACGCCCTTTCCATGTTGCAGGGACATTACTTAACAAACCGCTACTTTTTATGGTAAAATAGAGCTGAAGTTTTCCAAGAAAAACGCTTTGAACGGAGTCAATATTGAAGGAAATAGTTTTTAACAGTATATTTTTTGCAACGAGAGACTAAAGACACTTTAATACACCCGAGGTGGTGAACCGCCCGAGCTCTTGATTCAAACCAGCAGGACCAAACCTACACCCACGGTAATTGATGAATCGATAAAATTTAAATTAAACGCCCACACCTTTAATAACAGAGTTAATGCAGCTATTGAGTACCTTGATTGCACTACTTCGCGGAGGAAGAAATGAAGTTTACCCATTTTGGTTGATCTGTCGCTCTATCGGTTAATGTCGTGGTGTTACTGAGCTTTTATGTTTTTTGAAAATCCTACTGAACTTAAAATAAATACGCAAGTTTTTATGTCCCGTGCTTGCGTTGCGTACTGCATTTGTTGCTCTTTCACGCTAAACTGTCTAAACGCACATGAAATTTGACACGTAGACAGCTGTTCGTTAATAAAACACTTGGTACTTTTAACCTCATTATTCTACAGAATCAAGAAAAATTAAAAAATTTCAACCACTAAGATTAGAGAAATGAAATTTGCCGCGGGTTATACACAACCTTAATGAAATCCAAAATGGGATTTTTGGAGATTCTGGGGGAAAATTTTGCAACATCCCGTAATTTTCATTCAATTGCTAGACCTAGTTGTTTACGCCTGCGCAGCCTAAAGCCTATCAACATCAAAATTTTCTTCTTTCAAAATCGAGTTTGAAAACATGGTGGGAGCGCCAAAGTTCGCATAATCTTCGCTAGTCATACCGTAACGTAATTTTTGTTCGAATCATCGGTTGTCATAATTTTTTTTCCCACTGGAGTGTTAAATTTTTCTGTAAATTTTAAATGGTCATCTATATATAGGTTAGGTTAGGTTTGTTTTATAACAATTCTGAACAATCATTGGATTCAGAGAAAAAAAAGTTATGACAAACGATAGTTCTGATAAACATTACATTCGGACTTTCAATAAGTATGTGAGCCGAAATAGACCCTTCACACTCATAGATGGCCTAAACGTAAACAAAATAAATTTTAAAATGATATAAATTTAATTCAATTTAAAAACGGTGCCGTAAATAACGCACCCACATCAGCGTGAAACGTCAACTGAGAGTAATCCACGGTTAACACCACACCTGCTGCAAGGGATACTTTATTGTTGTAAAGACAACCTTTTTTTGATGTGGAACTGTATAAGCAATAAGATAAAAAGGAATTTTGTAAGGAAAATAATAAGTCTAAATTTTTTACTAAAACATAATAAAATGTGATTAGTAGAGCCTTCACTTACTACCCTTAAAGTTTGAGGTAGTATCAAAAATACACGCTGTATAAAACTTTTTTTTAATAAAGCGCCAAAATCGCCAAATGCATTATACTGGTGAATGGGCTACTTGCTGAGTTATCGCCTTTTCACAAAATTGTATTTGTTTTTGTATCTCATTTTTATTTCATGCACATGTCATGCTAGTGTTGGTAGCGCTGACTTTAAACGGTCGCGTTCACAATAGACACAGTCCGGTCGCACGTGCAGCTTGCAATGACGGCCTCACGGTCCCACCGGAAGACCAGCGCTAGCTCCTGAGCCGGCATTATGCTGAGGTGGGTCCGTTTCGTTAATGGATACTGCTTTCCTTTTCTGTGTCATTTATATAATCGTTCAAGTTTCTTTAAGTTACTTTTCCGAATAAATGTATTTTCTTTCTTTCTAATTTTCTTATTAATTTGACCCAACCCTACGAATATAATATTAATGAACGGGAACGTAACAATTATGATGTTTAAAAAATAATGGACGATATACATAATGGTCATTTGATATAACGTAATTTTCGATTAGTTGAACTTTTATTGACTTGTAGTCTACAACTTAAGGTTCGATTTATTTTATACTAATTCTGTAAAGTCGACAATTTCTAAGAAATTTGCATTATATCAAATGACTATTATGTCTTGTCCATTATTCTTTTTAAACTTTGACTCAATTTTTAGGGTTCCGAAGCCAAAATGGCAAAAACGGAACCCTTATAGTTTCGCCATGTCTGTCTGTCTGTCTGTCTGTCCGTCCGTCCGCGGCTTTGCTCAGGGACTATCAATGCTAGGAAGCTGTAATTTTGCATGAATATGTATGTAAACTATGCCAACAAAATTGTATAATAAAAATTTCAAAAATATTTTTTTTTAGTGTATTTCCCATAGACGTAAAGTGGGGGTGATTTTTTTTTCGCATCCAAACTTGTGGTGTGGGGTATCGTTAGATAGGTCTTTTAAAATCATTTGGGGGTTGCTAAAACGATTTTTCGATTTAGTGATCTGTTTGCAAAATATTCAAGTTTAAAGTGCAAATTTTCATTAAAATCGAGCGTCCCCCCCCCTCTAAAATCTAAATCGGTGGGTGGAAAATTTTGGAAAAATTCAGAATGGTAGTAAGTTTATCAAACTTTCAAGGAAACTATAACGGCTAAGTTTGCTTGAGAATTATTAGTAGTTTAAGAGTAAATAGCAGCCTAAGGTATAAAATATACCTAAACTTGGAAGATTCCGTAAAAAGAAAAATATTACTTATTTTTTTCGTAATGGTTCCGTAGCACCCTATTTTGAGCGTTTCCGACACGCTCTTGGCCGGTTTTTGTTATTGTTTCTCTCGTCCTGTCAATCACTCAAAGGTTAACTAAGAAGGCCCTTTACGTGAACTGTTATTTTTATGTATTTTATGTATACAAAAAAGATTTTAAACAACACAATTAATAAATTTATATTTTTAAAGGCTAAATCAAACTCAAGCTGCCCTTCAAAACCCAAACTATCATAGAGTACCAAACATAGATACCGGTACAACAAACTCCGTTCATTCAGAACTGGTATTTTATACATTCATACGAATGAAAAGATATAGTCGTGTTGTCGTGAATAATTGTCGGGACACTGACATTTTCATTTAAAAATGAACAACGTGGAAATGTTTCCAAATATTAGTTGCGCTGTCCAGAAATCTTTTTCGATTATTTGTGTGTGTGTTTTTCTATGGCAATTGGCCATAAATTTCCCAGAAAAGAATTAGTTTATCAGGTTATAAAGTATCTGTGTCTCGAATTTCAACGAGATCCGTTTAGCCATTTTGAATTAAAAAAAACATCCAAACTTTTGCTTTTGTAATATTACTTAGTTGCGTTTTAGGGATTCGATTTTAGAAAAAAATTCAAACGATTATTTTTTTACATAAGACCGATTATAGGTTGTCAGTCAATTTGCATCTTTATCTGTGTTGTAGTGCCTAAAAAAAATATACACTATTACATCGTGTATCACGAAAACCATGAAATAAAAAGACCCAAATTTTGTTCAATTATCCGTCGTATAACACAAGTATTGTATTGTAAAACTCTTTATTGTACATAAAAACACATGACAATAACAAAGTAAAAAGAAGTAAGTATTCGAGTTTAATTATCTACGATAAGACACCTTGTCTCGCGTGCAAGTAATTTGTGCATTTTGTAACTTTAGGCGTTAAAAAATATTACTGCAAATAAAGATAAAATGTGTTCAACTCTCGTACCCAGTGCTCACCACAGCCAGCAGTAACTGTGCGGCCGCCCGCTCAAATGAAAATTAAATGATGAATAGATACGCGGCCGGCAAAAACCCCCATTAATTCGGCCAGTGTTGTTTTTTGCCGTTTTGTTACATACCGGGTTTTGATTTTTGCCACTGACTGTGGTTGAATTTTGTTTGTTCAATTTTATAAAATTATACTTTCTTGTGGTGTTTTGCTCTCCGTGTTATACGGCCCACCATTGCCACTTCAACGAGCTGATTCGCTTGGCTACTTAGGTTCACGGTGGATGCCAACCGAAGCAACTGGAGGTCTGTGGGGGAGGCCTATGTCCAACAGTGGACGTCCTACGGCTGAGAGAGAGAGAGAGAGAGAGTGGTGTTTTGCTGTAAAATGACTTTATTGTAAACATCATCAGCATCATCATCCCAGCCTATATACACGTGCTAGGCACAGGCCTCCTCTCAGAGCTCTTTCTCTCTCCTCTGAGAGGGCTGTAGTTCCCACGCGGGCCCGGTACAGATTGGGAACTTCACACGCACCATTGAATTGTCACGATTGTAGTACACAGTATTGTGTTTAGATTTTAGTGAATGAATAAAATTGTGCAATGAAACATTTTTTGTAAAAAAACAGTCGCATAAAGTAACTGCTTATTTTTTAATAAGATTTTGATTTTAACGGACCCCTACAAGCTTAGCGCTATTTTCAAGTAATTATTTTAAAATTAAAGCCGATACAAAATTCTCACACACAACACTTATAGTAATACTGTAAAAACTTATAGTTGCATATAATTCTTTTTTTGTTATCAGCAATTACTATAATCAATTTCAAATTCGATTTATTTCTAATAAAATAACACTGAAACACCATGGTAATTATCCAAATAAACTAAACTTCAATTTCAATTTCGAAATGTGAATGTAACTAGGTACCTACATTACCTATTAAGTACAATCTAAAAATGGATGCCGTAAATATAATCAGTTTATTCTTTGTGGTGAGCAAAAGAACATTAGATTTAATTATTTTGGGACAGAATTAAATATAGGTACCTATGTTATTTATCAATGAACGTGTCTAGGGAAATGATATAATGAGTTGATTTTGCGAGTTCTCGCTTTGTCAACTCACTGACGTGTTTTCAGGGATTTTATCGAATCACGTTTGTGTGTTACCTTTTTTGGCTGATTTTGTAATTTTACTAAACAGGGGTTTGATCAAATGACAGATTTTTCTATGCAAATGATAGAATTGATTCGCCATTTTAATATCTTTTAGTATAATAGATTTAGTCAAATTAAATGATATGGTAACGGATAACTCACGTCTAAAATCGAGTCGCCATGTTTCGGGCTAATTCGGATTTCGTCGGGTAGTCGCGCGAGCAGAGCGGTGGCGCGCAGTGCGCGTGTAGCAGCAGCCGCCGAGTCGCGGTGCTCCTAGGAAGAAGGGCTACGAATTAGACCGAAACATGTCCAGCTACACTCGATTTTAGACGTGAGTTACAATATCATTTAATATGAGTGAGTCTCATGGCTTTTGGCCATTTCCCTGCGACATATATTAACTGGGGCTGTGCATCTAATGCCATAAATACCTAATTCATGCTTATCGTACTCTATGGCTTACCTAAGGATTTAACCTAACTAGGTATTATACGCCAATTAAATTTTGTATCGTGTTTTATAGATATTAATAAAAGAAGTCGATCTCCTACCACTCGATGACAGTGTCAATGGCAAGTTATTCGAGAGACACAATGCGGCGTTTGAACGCGAAGCTATAACTCCAGAGTTAATGATACCAGAAACAAAATCATCAACATACAATGTATCAAAAGCTCATGATATCGTTGAAGAAAAGACAGTTGGTGTAAACAGCGAAGAAGAGTTTAGTTCTAGTAGTTCTAAAGCTAGCAGCGCACGTGCTGCGCGGCGTATGTTGCCATGGGGGAAATATGAAGGGCAGGGGGTAGGAGCTTGATTTAAAAATATAAAAATAAAATGATAACATATAAGTACATTTTGAATGCCCTAGAACATTATACTCCCTGAACATAATTTATGTAAACATGTCATTCGAAAACCTCTACAGAGCCAAAATAGAGTATGTAAAATTAATCACAGGCATAATTCTTGAATCCTTATGGCACGCGATAAAAGTCATAGAGCAGTCATTGTCAGGCTACATCTAATGAAATGGCACCTCAATCTGTAGTACAGTCACCAGCACCAATATTTGACACAACAAGCGTGCATAAAAATCTGATACGACTCTATTTCTAGGGCCGGAAGGACGTGTCAGATATTTTTGCACGCTCCGCTGTGGCATATATTAATACTGGTGACTGTACCTACTTATATATTATGTTTCAATTTTTCAACCGTTCTGACTGCAGAGCGTGCCAAGAAAAAAATACATACAAATAGAGTATATCAAAAATACGTAGACTTAGACATCCAAATTTTTAATACCATTACTGCTTTCTGGTGACAGTCGGATAGAAGTTAGAGTAATGAATAGTCCTGTATCAACCAGAAATACGTAGTTATAAACTTTGCACACCTTAATGATACTCCAAAATTCTCCTAATTGGACCAACGAAATTTAGGAGTCCGATTCTAATTACAGGATATATATACGTTTAATACGACCCTTTCTTTAGTAATTATGGTAACATAAACTGTTGGAGGCAATGAACGATGTCTAAATTAAAGCTAAAATTGTTTACTTTCATTAACATTAATTTTGTATTTATCTTTACTACCTACTTAAAAGCATGTTCCAATACCGGTATTGCCGGGTTAATCTAAATGTTAACGTAATTTTAGTTATAAAAATTGTCATGTCAGCGAAATTTTATATATTTCTTATGAGAATAAATGACCTTTAAACCGAACATTTGATGTGGAAACGAATATACAGGAGAAGCGAATAATATTTATTAAATTTTATTTTTAAAGCAATTAAGATTAACACAACATGCGTACCTAGTCTACATAAATAGATTAAACAACTCTTTCTTCGAACTTTGATCTCTTTAGAACTTTGATCCCTAGGCATAACATGATGCCCAAAGAGACAGTGGCGTTGCTAGGTAAGTAAAGGCCTTGGAGCAAAAAATAAAGTAGGGCCCCACTGAACTACTCGTATTTAAAATCGTTTGTTCCGTATTCTGAATGTGGGAGAAATTTTCACTAGTTTAATTTATAGTTTGTAAGTCAAGAGTCCGAGGGGCCCCCTGAGCTTGGGGCTCCGGGCACTGCCCCGTCTAGCCCTCCGGTAGCTACGCCACTGCAGAGAGAGATCTCTTTATTATTGTGGCCTTAATTTGTTGTTTCGCTCTTTATCACCAAACCGTTCTATAACTATGAAAAACATACAGCTTAACAGCCGTAGCAGGTTCTTATGAAGATATCCTTACACACACTGGAGTTTTGGCTAATGTCATGGCATGATATATCATGTGAAAGTTAGTGTCCTGTAACGGCCTAAAAACGTGTTTCAGTTTGCTGAAAAATTTAGTAACTTGGAGTAATTTTTGATTTACCGTTATGTGTTAGGCCTGCTGAAAACGACTCCAAGTGATTGCAATTTTAAATAAATTCACGGTTTTTCTTTTTGACTCATCTCAGCAACAATAAACTTGATTCCTGTAGAATGAGCCAAACGTGCTAAACGGCTATCGGCGGTGAGCTAATTAATTAAAGTGGTGGGTGGCTAGTGTTTCTATATCACGGAATAATCCATAGATGTACAGACATCTAGGTTGCTTTTAGCTAATTAAACTAGAATGCGAATTGAATAGTTAATTAACAGTAGGTCAGTTCACTAGGAGAAGTTTGGAAGTTTGCCACATTTTATGGCATCGTCATTTTTACAAGATGATCAGGTATGTGATGTTTGCTTGTGTGTGTATTTACAAACACACGCGTAAATTAATAAACTTTTTTTGTAGCTTACCTACAAAATAAAATAAGAAATACTGCAAAATGAGATAGGTATTTTAGGGATAGGCCTACGAATAAAGCGACTTGAAATTTTGTTTCATTGCGAACAAACGGAACAAAAAGAAAAGGCCAACGAATTAAAAACTAATCTAACTAAATATCCAATTCACCTTAGTCTTGCCCCTGCGGAAGATTACCTAAGGCTGGTTGCATTTCCACTTATTATTGTTTGACTATATTATGCTACCCGTGTCTTCGAGTGCGCAAAATTATCTTTGAACATGCGGAAGCTACAATTTCCAAATGTACAAAGATAAAAACGAGTGATGTCAGAATTGTAGTCTTTGTATCTTTTTTCATAATTTTAATTTCTGAAAGTTTTCTTACAATTGTTATTAATCTAACCTAACCTATTGCATTTTACAAGACGACATTTCAGTAAATCCTGAAAATATCAATTTCTTTGATTCTACTATGGTTGTCTGACATTATGACAAATGAAATTATGTGAAATTTTGTAATATCGGTATAATGAAGATGTCCTACTGTTTTTGTATTCAATGGAGCGTGTACTCTACGTTACTGAAAGAAAAACTTCACTTTGATGCTCCACGGCAAGAAAACTGTGTTAGCTCTATGAAAACATTTCTTTTAAGTATAAAATTTATGGTCCCGTCTTTTCATTAAGATGTTAAAAAAGCTTAAAAGTAGCACAAGAAGTTTCTTTGTCCAACTGTGTATTAACTAGATGATTCGAGATTGTTCCACTTATTTTATTAAAAAGCGAAAATAATTTAATTTTGTTTGAAAATTTTCTAAATGGAAGGAGCTAAGTATCTCAATTAAAGAAGTAGGAATAGTATTCCACTTTAATTCACAATCTTAATAAAGTCTTTTGTACAACTAAAGCACGACATAAAACAGTATAAAACGGTAGTAAAAAAAATTAACAAAAATGGAACCGACGGGGACCGGGACCATAGGTACCGGTACTCTGTTATAAAATAATATAACTATGCCGTGTTTGAGCTTAATGGAATCGTTGTGTACACTTTGGGTACAAATCACTAAAAACTATGAAAAAACAAAATTAACAAAAAATGGAACCGACTCCAAAAACCTTGAAAATAATTTTCTACTAGTTTGAAGTCGGTGCTGAGGCACGAGCCAGCAGGAGCGGAACTATAGTCGTCTACCTCACCTACATAATATGTATTTGGCTTTAATCACTCCTTTATTAAACTCAAACACGGCATAGTTATATTATTTTATAACAGAGTACCGGTACCTACGGTCTTCATCATTAGGTCCAGTTCACCAAATGATAGTTTCTGAAAGTAAATACTTGACTTGGTGTTAAAAATGCCAAAATCGCTATAGGTGTGCTTTAAAAATTCGAGGGTTGCCCTCGATTTCTCTAGGATTCCATCATCAGATCCTGAGTTTCTCAAAAGTATGGCCTTTAGAACTAAAAAAGAATTTTGAAATTCGGCCCACAATTGGCTGAGTTGACAAACATACAAAAAAAAACATACGCCCGAATTGAGAACCTCCTCCTTTTTCGAAGTCGGTTGAAAAGACGTCACACTGTTCATACGATATTGTTGCCTTGTTAGGCATATTATCTGAAATAAAATGAAAAAGTTTATTCGAGACATATGTATACATCACATATATAAATCATACAAAAAGAGTAAAACACTAAATCATATCAAATATACGCAGCGGCACAAAATTTGGCCCACTCTACATACAAAATTAAATTACCTATTACTATGTGCAATACCCGAAATGTCGGGCACCCACAAAAACATAGATTTTATTTTCTTTTAAAATACTGAGCGGCAAAAAATGTAGCCCTCATGTATGCATTTAATAAAATCTATATTTTTGTGGGTGCTCGAAATAGTCCCGCCTCTGTACGAGTATAAGTAGACACCTGAGGTGAAGCCAGCGCTGGTCTTCGGGCGAGACCATTTTTTTTCAAAAATCCTAAAAATTGTATGTCAAAAATATTAAAAGAATGTTAGAATTATAGTGACGCCTTCATTTAAGTTGCATTCTTGCCATATGTTGTTATTTTTCTTTATTAAACTTAATAAACTAGAGCTTTGTAAGGTAAACGTGCGAGTGCTCGTCGCAGTTCCAATAGTTCTCTTTATTTTTAACCCCCGACGCAAAAAGAGGGGTGTTATAAGTTTGACCGCTATGTGTGTATGTGCGTCTGTATGTCTGTGTGTCTGTCTGTCTGTCTGTGGCACCGTAGCTCTTAAACGGGTGGACCGATTTCAATGCGTTTTTTTAGGAATAATCCATCAATCAATGGAGGAGATAGCAAGGTGTCCTCATTCCGACGCTTACCTTATCTAATTATATTCCTTTGCAACGCCAACCAAATCTCTTCAAACTCCAAATGTTTCAACCGTTATGCGTAATATTCAAAATCAGAAATTGGTCGTGGATGTGGAATTGTCTAAATATCAAGGATCGTTGGCGTCTTGCCAGCCGCTTCCTAACGGGAGAGCGGCAAATGCACTTCGATATCGACTGCGATTACTTTCCAAAACGAACTGTTTGGTGTTAATGAGAAAAATTAGGTAAGAATGCTAGAGACGGGAAATATTCTCAGGAGAAGGTTTCGATTGTTTGGTGACTCTACCTGTTGTGCTACTGGCTTCTACTGACTCTACCTGCTCCACCCCCTCAACCGCATCTCTGCCAGTCATCTCCTAACCCTTCGTCATCCACCAGTTGAAAAGGTGTCGACAAGACAGACTGCGAGGATGCCTGTGATCTTAGCGCACGACGCTCCGTGCCACGCACATCAGAAACGTCGTCGTAGATACGTAACGCATCAGCTGGTCAATATGTCGTTTACAAATAACATTATCTTCTTCTAATTGTATTAAAAACATCCGATTCCCAATATTTTTAGTAATAGTCCCCTTTTCCAAATTGGTTTTCTATCCACATAGCACCTACACCAAACTAGCTCGCCTATGTTGAATAACCTTTTCGCTTCAGTTACAAGTTGGGCACCTCATGCTTCGACGGCACTAACAAGTCTAGCCTACCACGCAAATCACGCCCCATCATTAACTTAGCCGGGAAGCTCCCGTGGCGCAATGAGTAGTATTACGGTAGTCAAATAAATATTCCTGAAGCTTTCTCATTATCAAGAATAAGAGCTTAAAATTGCCTTCAACATTCTCTTACACGTACGGACGCTGTTCTCTGCCTGCCCGTTACTGCATGGATGATAGATCGGAGACGTCAGGTACGCGATGCCATTAGTTTTGCAAAACTCGAGAAATTCATTGGACGCGATTTTTGCATCATTGTCGGATACAATAGTTTCGGGAAGGCCGAATCGAGAGAATAAAAATTTGAGCTTTAATATAAGCTGCTTCGTCGTTGTTCCACAACACATATCGAAACACTCTAGCCATTTGCTGAAAGCGTCGACCACCACAAGGTATGTATTCTGAGACACCGACATGTAGTCCAATGTATACGCACCCAAGGCGCGGGGGGCCGCGGCCAGGGCTGCGGCGGCGCGCGCGGCGGCGCCGGGCGCAGCGTCGCGCACACGCGGCACGCGCCCACCGTCTGCTCGATGTCGCGGTCGACGCCCGGCCACCACACCCGTGATCGTGCAACACTCTTTGTTCGGACTATGCCCTGATGAGTTCGATGTAACTCCTGCAGTATGTCCTTCCTGTGCACTGTGGGAATCACGACCCTGTGACCTCGTAGAAGACACCAATCTTCTACCTCCAGGTCTGTTTTACACTGGAAATAAGGTAAAACATTTTTACATACTATTTTTCCGGCCAACCATGGTTGACATATTTGATTACGGTTCTAAGAACACCGTCGCTTGCAGTCGCTTGTCGTATGTCTCTGTATGTAACGGGTAGTCCTTCAACTGGAGCGAATTTAAAGCCGGAGCCCCATGTTCAACATCTTCGTGATGTTCCGACTCACGCTGATCCAACGGATTCCTTGAAAAGAAATCTGCGACTGATTTTCTTTGCCCGAAGTATACTGTATTTTAAAATTATATGCAGAGAAGAAAAAACTGCATATCTAACCAACCGCGATGCAGTCGTAACAGAATATACCGCCCTTTTTACCAAATATTGCCAACAACGGTTTATGATCGGTTTTTAAAATAAAAGGATCACGTCGGCCATACAAATATTGTGGAAGCGTTTAACACCGAAGACAATAGCCGTGGCTTCCTTTTGTAATTGGCTATAATTACGTTCGCTCTGCAACAGTGACCGGGAACCGAAAGCCAGCGGACGCTCTCGCCCAGCGGCGTCAACGGTGGCCAGCACGGCGCCCAGGCGGCCGGGCCCGCGTCACGGTCAGCACCAGCTGCGCCGCCGGGTCGAAGTGCGCGAGCACGCGCGAGCTGCTGAGCTCGCGTTCATTCCATCGAAGGCCGCCTGCTGCCGTTCCGTCCACTCCCACCGCGCACCTCACGCAATAGCTCGTGGAGTGGAGCTAGGATAGACGACGCGTTGGGAACAAAATTGCGATAGTAATTTGCCATACCCAAGAAGCGTTTTAAATCAGTTATGTTAGTGGGCTTGGGTACTTTGACAATGGCCTCTACTTTTTTTGGAGACTTTTGCAAACCGTCTTGCTAATAATGTGACCCAAATAAGTTACACTATCCTGAAAAAAGAACATTTGCTTTGTTCTAATCTGAGACCAGATTCTTGAAATCGTTGGAATACTTTTTCCAACCCGCTCCAAATGTAGGCTTTAGTCGGACCTGTCACACAACGTCATCTAGGAAAACTGTTTACACCATCTATTCCCGCCAAAAGGTTTTCAATAGTG